>NC_041396.2:158197443-158469943 GCF_900747795.2 Erpetoichthys calabaricus
TTATGGAGATTGAACCTCAAACCTACATATAGGTCAAGTTCCATTAGAACAAAGTGCTCAGGACTGAGAAAACGATTTGTTATAACAGGGATTTTGTTATTATGGAACTGGCTGACAAAACTGAATTCAGAATGATGAACTCTATGGCAACTCTGTTTTTCTTCTTGCCAGTATCAATGAAAGTGCGAAGTTCTGAATTTCTCTTTAAAATAAACTGTTGCCCATATGAAGCTCCTTGAGTTACATAAACGACACCCTTTGTTGTCCATAGCATGCATCCAGTATAATTACTTTGAGGTCCGGGGAGTGGATTCAGCAGTACACTTTGGTGTCCATAACACAGACTTTCCAAGTATCCGGAGAGCACGTCCCTTAACTTTCATAAGTGGTGACACCTAAAAAGATTGTGATAAAAAGTTTGAGAAAATGAAGGTCAAATTCAAAAATAAGAACAATGACTGCATAAATTTGGTAGCAACAAAAATGTTTTTCAAAAAAAGATTAAGCTGTGCAGGTGTTAACAGGGCAAAATCTTGGAAAATTTATGAAACATGTTGGAAACTGGTTGAGTAATATGAACATTAGGGAAGCTGAGCAGTCAGCACTGCTGCTGAAGGATGAGCTAAAAATTAATTATCAATCTAGTCTATCTGTGGCAGACTTACAGAGCTAACAAGCAGAATTGGAGTTGAATTTGATTGACATGTATCCCGCCCCTAGATCCGCCCTCAATGTCTGTGGTCTGCAGTAACCCATCTCAAGCAATGCTCTGCTGCAAAAGTATGACAAATGTCGAGTAAACCAATTGACAAAAATGTGCAGTGCAACTAGCTGTTCAGCGGAGCTCCTGAATTGCAATTGATTTGGCCAAGGTAGGAAGAAATGTGCATGTTTTGCTGTTTTTTCATGGAAAAGGACTTCATTGTAATGAATTTTGCAGATAAAAGAATCATTGTTATAATTAGATTTTGAAACATTAGTTCTGTAGCAACCCCAGTGATTTTGTTTGGGGGGGGGGGGTGGTCTTTAAATCATTCTTTCTGCAGAGCAGAGAAGAGAGAAGGCATTAAATAATTCTGCCACCCACTGGCTTGGAGTATAGCAGTTATTACCTGAGCCCTGAGGTTGTCTACTGGACACACATGTGTGACTATATATGTATAAATAATTTTATATATATATGAATGTATATGTATTATACATACGTTGTATAAACAGTATATATTGATTCACTATGTTGAAAGAGGTGAAGACTCAACTCCAAGTTAATTTAAAGTCAGTGGACTGACAAGATGGTAGAAACCATTGAGATGTCAGGGTATGTACTCAAAAAACATCATAATTTGACATATATTCTCTGGTGTTGTTTGTTTGTGTTATCCCAAAAGTTATAGAAGAATTTGGTGATGGAAAGAGGTGGAAACGTTTACAACAAAAAGAAAAAGAAAATCAATAAATGATCCTGAGTGCCCAACACTATTTTCCTACTGGTCACAACAACAAGTACAAAGCACACTTGTAGAAGCAACTATAAGAATGAAATGAGATTTGTTATTATAAATATAAATAAAAACCTGCACTGAAGCACCACCCTTCCACCACACAAGCATTACAATACAAAACACATAACAAATAAACCACTAACACACAAAGAACAATTATAGTAATTAATCTGCAGTAAGCAAAATCTCAATTAAAATAGTGTTAATGTTTTCCTTTAATGCTGTTTAGTGCAAGAGCTTTGAATGAGCCATACCTCAATGAAACTATCACCTACAATGTACACTTGGCCCTCTTCTATATTCACCCACAAAAGGAATAGGAATCCTCAGTCTGTTCAATTTTTCTTGAATTAAATCAGGTTCACCTGGTTGCTTCTTGTAGGAGGTGTAGTTTCGCTTTGAATGCAAATGAGTTCATCCACTGTTTCTCTGACATTGTTCTTTTTTTCCTCTTTCTCAACCATTGGAGGCATGGTCAACCTCACCATAGTTAGTTTATATTGGGCCTCCAAGTCTGGTGCTCATTCAAAAGTAGTGTAGAGGCTTCCATTACCTATTCAGGCAATTTTTACTATTTACACAAAGAATGAAAGATACAGACACTGACACCAAATACATATGACAGCTATTACAGAGTCCCCACATCTAAAACCCCCTTATCGTCATAGTAGGGTTCCACATTGCTCACATGTCAAGTATCTGTTTTAATGTCACTGTCAGTTTGCATTTGAACTTGGTAATTAACATACCCTAATTGTTTGATTACTGAAGCTGGACCGAACCATTTTGTAGCTAACTTAGATGTAAATCTGGAAGATGCCTTGCAGTGGTTGTGGGTCCTCAGCCAAACTTGGTCTTCTTTAGCATATTTAGCACTCCTAATTATACAGCTGGGCCTGTTCGACCATGGGATACACTAACCTCTCCCTTAATTTTTCAGACTGCAAAACCTTGAGATATTGTGATGAGTCAAGAGGTGAAGGAGTAATAAGCCGCTCTATGGGCAACTGAGCCAAGTGCTCCTTTCAAGGTAATCCATAGTATTCCATTACCTATCCAGACAGTCTTTACTATTTACAGAATCATGGAAAGGTACAGACATTGATACCAAATACACATGTCAATTGTTAGAACTCGACTTTTTAAAGTATCACAATTTCATAAGCAAATCACATACCAATTTTGCACAGAAACTAGGACACCAAAATTAATCACAATTTAAAGGGCTTCTGTGTATGCTGTGTGAAAGTTCAGTTTAGTGAGAAGGAAATCGGTTCAGAGGATCATTGATTGTTTTCTGGTAGACATTAAAATGAGTAACACTTTTCAAGACTTTAATGAATACAAAAGAATTTGTTACTCTCTCTGAAATGTAGCAAAGCAAATAATATGTGTTTTGCTTTTTTTGGAAATTGTAAATAGTAGCATTTAAAAAGAAATGACTGAGGAAACTTTTCATATGTTAACAGATGGTTAAAGTACATATGCATCTACCAACAAATGCCTCATACTATGCTTAAACTTCAGGCCTAAATAGTCTACTGTGAATAAAATTTATTTTACAGGCATGTGATGCTGCTTCTGTTGTTTTATTATTTCAGCAATTTTCTGCATACAACATCATTTCACCTACAAAGAATGATTTTTATAAAATGTAAGATGACGCATAAGTGATGTTGTGTATAGTTAATAGTGTGGCAGCACAACTAAATGGGGATATGCCACACTCACTTCAGCACTGTGTTACATTCTATGAGCATTTGAGCATCTGTGAAAAATGGAAAGAGCTCTTGTTACCATGAGATACTGAAACTCTCAATTGCAAAAAACCATTACAACAACAAAAAAAAGACAAGCATAAAGATTTAGGGCATGTGCAAGTAAATTCCATTTAATTGAAAGTAAATGTGTTATAAACACATTGAAAAAAGGGCAAAAAGATGTCTTTATAGACATGAGTCTCAAAGTGACTGCTCCAAGATGGTGACACTTCCAGTTAAGTACAGGCCAGGCAGGAAGATGAGAGTCCTGGGGGGGACATCAGAGGTAGTTCAGCTGTCAATCATCTGGTCTGTAGAGGAAGGAAGTGAAGAGGTGTTAATAAACAGCACCATCTTGTGGATTGGAAAGGAATTACCACCACCAGAATGTTGAAGCTGTCGCAAGGCACATATGTGTAACAACGTAAATGCAAAAAATATTTACAATGATATCTCAGATAGCATTTTGAGAACTTATCAACCGTTCTAAAAATAAATATGTTGTTTTCAGACTTTTCAGTGTGGCCAGTTGGTTAACCAAAGCACATTGCACTTCAAGCAATAATCAGAAATTGTGCAGTGCTGATTGGGGACGGAAATATATACCAAATGATCCTATGGTGAAATGCTGTCATAAAAAGATGAAAAATAATAAATACCAAATAGCCCTTGAAATTTTCAATTATGTTTTAGAAGTCCTAAAACATTTGCAATGGCATGGACTGATCTTGCACTTTTATTATACCTGTGGAAAACTGGGCAAGTTACAAAAACAGTAAATTGGTGATAATATTTCAAAAAGCCACAAAGAAGACATTGCAGTGGATATGAATTCTCTTTTAATTTCTATAAATGTAATTTCTGTTCATTTGGAAGAAGGGTTTCCAACAGATAAAGTACAGGAATGATCATCCTTTGATTGCTCACCAGCAGCTGCACATGGTTTCGCCTATGGCAAGTTAATGCTTTATACTCAGAATGGCACAGACTTTATAGCTGAAAATACTGTCATACTTAAACAATGCAACGACTTTAAATTTACTGTGAACTAAAATCTTAAGTGATTACAGACTTTGCTAATATGACAACATTTACGCTTTAAAATAAACAGATTTTTGACCTTGTGACCTCTTTCTCTGATTTTTGGGATACACAATAAATAAATTCTTGCTCTTGATGGATATTGCGGAAGCTTTTCCTGCATTCAATGTGGAGTTTCAGCTTAACATATTCACTCAGAAATAAATTAGCAATCTACTTATAACAGTGTTATTTGGTTATTCTAATGAGAATTAAATGTTTTCAAATGAAGGGAGTGCTGATCAGTCTGGATATAGTGTACACAGAATAGCCCATTGCCAAAGACTATACAGAGAGAATTAAATTATTTGTGCACAGACTGTAGCGATATTTTTTACATTATAAATTGCATAATATAAGAATACAACAATATACATATTACAGTCAATTTCATTGATTTAAAGACAAAATAGCTCAAATTTTATCATTTTAGTATCCATGTTAATGAATATATTTACAAAACATTAAATTCAGGTTTACAGTTTTACATATACTCAATTTAGTGTGTAGAAGTTTTATCACCTGGGAAAAAACTGCACAATGTGCAATGTCCATTAACAATTGGACAGAGCATTTGTTGTGCCTTCCAGTACTGGATTAAATGCCTCAGCAAGTTTTTATTCAATGTTTCATAAAACCAACAGACATTTCAGCTCTTTATCCTCAAACTCATAGTCTACTGTCCCTCACAGCTGTATAGCTGTTCAGGTTCTCTTACTATCATGTCTGGGCTCAGTATGATTTGTATGCTTTATTCTCCTTATACATTGCTTCATCGGAACCTATATACCCATTATCATATACTTCTTAATATTGTGTGGCTAAAATAAGCAAGGTATGCATTGTTGTGCTCTTCCAATATCACCAGGAACAAAGAAGAACCAGCCTAGACATGAATTTTTAAAACTGCTCACATTTGTCTAATGTTGTATAATGCTCCACATTTATCCAGAATGAAATAACAACTGTACTGGAGCAAAGGCTCCTAACCTTGGATCAGTAATAAAGTGTTACTGTATATAAGTAAATATCAAAATATTTAGTGAAAACTGGCATCCTGCATAATATTAAAAGGTTCTAAGAAGAAATATAAACTTCAACAGAGAAAAAACAGCAGCAGAAATACTAATTAGCAATGTAGTAATATATTTCATATGTTGTATGTGGGTAAAGATGCAAATATACATTATATATGACTTACACAATCGATGAACAAGTAATGTCACAAATAAAGTTAATTTTTGTTTCAGTTGTATTGAGATTATGCAAACTCAACACACCTCCCAGATTCACCAGAGTTCAGTTATGTCATAGAAACATGAAACCAGGTCATCATTCTCATTGTGGTTCTTGGTGGCTGCTGTTAGAAGAAAGGAAGGTTTAGATAAACTTTAAATATTTAGTAGTACTTTTATTGCTCATAAATTGTAGCCATGATCACAAACATAATACTGTGCCAGAAATATTATAGATGTCTTTCATTTGTATGTTCAATAAATAATAAATAAATACATTCTAACAGATATTTGTGGGCTTGCTGAGCCTAGTGTTTTAAATCTATTTCTGAATTTAAAATTTCTTTATAATACAGTGGATCATTCTAGCCTATCTTGGATAGCTCTAATGCAGAAGAGATTGAATATTACTGTCAGTAAAACCAAAATGTGGGGGTCAGTATACAGCAACTATTTCTTATTTACCACTGACTTTTTGTTTACTAGTTATTTTATGATTTAAAAATTACTGATTAGGCAATTATGGATTAGACAAATTTGTTACAAGATTTCCACCTTTAATCTTTAATACCCAAGTAAAACTTAGAAGGATCAAATCATTATATTTCCTAATGAGGCATAACGGTCCCATTCACTACTCTGGGCTCATTAAATGAACACCCCTTATTAACACAGAATGTATGACATTATTTTCTAAAATGCAATTCAATAGTAAAAATACAAGAACTCCATTACTTTCTTTCTATGCTACCCAACGTCATTTTCTGGCTTGCATTGATTTACCTCTTACTTCAAAAAGGAGGAGCAACACGATTCACCTTTTACTCAAATATTTCAATTACATTTGTAGCCTACCCATGGTTTGTTAGAATCAACAATGAAACAATATAAGTAGTTTTCTTCCTTTAAGATGGGAAGGAATCCTTCAAGTAACACTTAATACTATCTCCATGTATTAAATCTATGGCTCTTTTGTAACAGCAGAAGGGAATTTGGGCCAACACAGACACTATGGCTGCTGTACGTTGCTCACAAAGAGTGTCCAAGTACTTCACAGTCTTTTCTAGTTCAGGCATTGAAGTTTAAGGGCATTTATCTATCATATTAACATACAGTATGTACTGTACAGCTTGTAACAGAGGTTGTATTTCTCACAATTGTCAGATGTTTTGAGATGATCTAGTAGATTGTAGAAATAATTTTTTAAATTATTTAATTATTTTTCTTTTTGCTCAGTATAAATTTACATAAATGATAGAGGTTATGCCCCTACTCAAAACATTAACTCAGAATCAGAAAACCTTTGCTTTTGTTTGAATACAAAAAAGTTTTGTCTCTTCGTTTGGTTAAAATGAAGCCATTTCATGTTTGCTTATAGTGTAGGGACATTGTATCAAATATATTAGGCAATTCCATTTTTTTGTGTGTATCATCCATCTTGCTGAATAGAGTCTTTGTTGTCAATCTTAGCCTCATGCGTATTTCCACAATAGCAGAAGTTGTGTTTTGGGATGGTTTCTGGAGGTCATTTTCATTTTACTAAGCAGTGACCATTCAGTCCCTGGGGCTGCTTTTGTTTGTGGAAAGAAGTCATTCAATCCTGTTAAGATGTTCATCCATTTTACCAGCTCCTGACTACAATTTTGTACCTGCTGCAGAATCTCAGATCGCTGTATTTTTGCTTGTCTACGCTCCCTGACAGGTGACAACATTTCTGCATTCCCCCAAACTGTATTGCTACAGTCCTTGTTTCTGTCTTGTCTGAGTAGCTGTTGAATACACCTGTCAGGCAGATGTTTTATTCTATTTATCTATGCAGTTCACCATTCCATAAACAATTTGGTGTGTATCCCATCTGTTCTTCTTCTTCTTTCGGCTGCTCCCGGTAGGGGTTGCCACAGCGGATCATCTTCTTCCATATCTTTCTGTCCTCTGCATCTTGTTCTGTTACACCCATCACCTGCATGTCCTCTCTCACCACATCGATAAACCTTCTCTTAGGCCTTCCTCTTTTTCTCTGGCCTGGCAGCTCTATCCTTAGCATCCTTCTCCCAATATACTCAGCATCCCTCCTCTGCACATGTCCAAACTAATGCAATCTCGCCTCTTTGACTTTGTCTCCCAACCGTCCAATCTGAGCTGACCCTCTAATGTACTAATTTCTAATCCTGTCCATCCTTGTCACACCCAATGGAAATCTTAGCATCTTTAACTCTGCGACCTCCAGCTCTGTCTCCTGCTTTCTGGTCAGTGCCATCGTCTCCCATATAACATAGCTGGTCTCACTACTGTCCTGTAGACCTTCCCTTTCACTCTTGTTGATGGTATCCATCTGTCAGAAGTCACTCCTGACACTCTTCTCCACCCATTCCACTCTGCCTGCACTCTCTTTTTCACCTCTCTTTCACAATCCCCATTACTCTGCACTGTTGATCCCAAGTATTTAAACTCATTTACCATCGCCAACTCTACTCCTTGCATCCTCACCATTCCACTGACCTCCCTCTCATTTACACACATGTATTCTGTCTTGTTCCTACTGACCTTCATTCCTCTCCTCTCTAGAGCATATCTCCACCTCTCCAGGGTGTCCTCATCCTGCTCCCTACTATCGCTACAGATCACAATGTCATCAGCAAACATCATAGTCCACAGGGACTCCTGTCTAATCTCGTCTGTCAACCTGTCCATCACCATTGCAAATAAGAAAGGACTCAGAGCCGATACCTGATGTAATCCCACCTCCACCTTGAATGCATCCGTCACTCCTACTGCAGACCTCACCACAGTCATATCCTGTACAACTCTTACATACTTCTCTGCCACTCCTGACTTCCTAATACAATACCACAACTGTCATATGCTTTCTCCAGTTCCACACAGACACAATGCAACTCCTTCTGGCCTTCTCTATACTTCTCCATCAACATCCTAGAGCAAACATCGCATCTGTGGTGCTCTTTCTTGGCATGAAACCATACTGCTGCTCACTAATCATCACCTCACTTCTTAACCTGGCTTCTACTACTCTTTCCCATAACTTCATGCTGTAGCTCATCAATTTTATTCCCCTGTAGTTACTACAGTCCTGCACATTCCCCTTATTCTTAAATATCAGCACCAGTACACTTCTTCTCCACTCATCAGGCATCCTCTCACTTTCCAAGATTCCCTTAAACAATCTGGTTAAATATTACAGTGCCATCTCTCCTAAACAGCTCCATGCTTCCACATCTGGACCAATGGCCTTTCCATTTTTCATTCTCTTCATAGCTGTCCTTACTTCCTCCTTGCTAATCCATTACACTTCCTGATTCACTATCTCCACATCATCCAACCTCTTCTCTCTCTCATTCTCTTCATTCATAAGAATCTCAAAGTACTCTTTCCATCTGCTCAACACACTCTCCTCGCTTGTGAGTATGTTTCCATCTTTATCCTTTATTACCCTAACCTGCTGCACATCTTTCCCAGCTTGGTCCCTCTGTCTAGCTAATCGGTACAGGTCCTTTTCTTCCTCCTTAGTGTCTAACCTTTCCTATAACTCATCGTACGCTTTTTCTTTAGCCTTCTCCACCTCTCTCTTCACTTTGCGCCTTATCTCCTTGAACTCTTGTCTACTTTCTGCATCTCTCTGACTATCCCACTTCTTTTTTGCCATCCTCTTCCTCTGTATATCCTATACTTCCCCATTCCACCACCTGGTTTCCTTTTCCTCCCTCCTCTATCCAGATGTCACACCAAGCACCCTTCTTGCTGTCACCCTTACAACATTTGCTGTAGTTTCCCAACTGTCCGGTAATTCTTCACTACCACCCACTGCCTGTCTCTCCTTCTCCCTAAACTCAACCTTGCAGTCTTCCTTTTTCAACTTCCACCATTTAATCCTTGGCTCTGTTCTCACTCTCTTCCTCTTCTTGATCTCCAAAGTCATCCTACAGACCACCATCCTATGCTGCTTAACTACACTTTCCCCTGCCACTACTTTGCAGTCTTCAATCTCCTTCAGATCGACTCTTCTGCATAGGATGTAATCTACCTGTGTGCATCTTCCTCCACTCTTGTACATCACCCTATGTTCCTCCCTCTTTTTAAAATATATTCACCACAGCCATGTCCATCCTTTTGGCAAAATCCACTATCCTTTGACCTTCTTCATTCCTCTCCTTGACACCATACCTACCTATCATCTCCTCGTCTCCTCTGTTCCCTTCATCAACATGTCCATTGAAATCTGCTCCAATCACCACTTTCTGTCCCTTGGGTACACTGTTTATCATTTCATCCAACTCACTCCAAAAATGTTCTTTCTCATCCATTGCAACCGCACTTGCGGGGCAAATGCACTAACAACATTCATCATCACACATCCAATTTCCAGCTTCATAATCATTACACTGTCTGACACTCTTTTCACCTCCAGAACACTCTTGACATACTGTTCCTTCAGAATAACCCCTACTCCATTTCTCCTCCTATCCACACCATAATAGAACAATTTAAATCCACCTCCGATACACCTGGCCTTACTCCCCTTCCATTTAGTCTCTTGCATGCACAATATATCAACCTTCCTTCTCTCCATCATATCGGCTAACTCTCTCTCCTTACCAGTCATACAGCCAACATTCAAAGTTCCTACCATCAGTTCCACTCTCTTTACCTTCCTCCTCTCCTCCTGCCTCCGGACACTTCTCCCCACTCTTCTTCTCCTTCTTTTCCTTCTTCGGCCAACAGTAGCACAATTTCCGCCAGCACCCTGTACTGTTGGTGGTTGTTGTTAACCTGGGGCTCGACCGATCTGGCATGGAAATTTGTATTGTTGCCCGCATATTGATTTGGCAAAGTTTTACACCGGATGCCCTTCCTGACGTAACCCTCCCCATTTATCCAGGCTTGGGACCGGCACAAAGAAACACACTGGTTTGTGCATCCCCTGTGGCTGGGTGTATTGTTGCCCGCATATTGATTTGGCAAAGTTTTACACCGGATGCCCTTCCTGACGTAACCCTCCCCATTTATCCTGGCTTGGGACCGGCACAAAGAAACACACTGGTTTGTGCATCCCCTGTGGCTGGGTTGTATCCCATCTGTTCCTTTTAATTTTTTGCATTTGGGCTATTTTTTGTTAATACATTTTCATTTACAAAGAAACTTTTGTTCAGGTTGTCTCAACATTCCATAACTTTATTTACACTCTCCTTTTTAAAAGTATATATGAGCTGAGCACTCAAAAATAAAACTACATCAGCCAGCAACAAATACAATCAACTCAAGTCCAATGGAACTGTGCACTGTGCAATTCTGCAACCATCAACTATGGAGAATTAACAATTCTTTTGCAGAAATATAAGCATATCTGCTTTTTCAGGAAGGAATTTTTACTTTTCCCCGCCTCTGTGAAAGGAGAAGCTACCGGTAGACTGCAGCGAGAACTGCCAGCATCTAAGCCAGCCAGACTCTGTCTGTCTCTCTCGTCATGGTCATCTAAATGCAATGCACAGTAATAGCAGGTTTTGCAATAAGGCAAATCGCACTAACATAATATGCAATGTTAGTTGATTAGTTACCTGCCATATTAACGGGAGAGGACGTGCAAACGTTACCGCTGCTGCTGGGTTGAGATTCACTAGTCCGGAGCGGATCAAAAACATGATATTCATTTAAGGTTATCGCGTGAGCAAATGCTTTTGCATATTCGTAGTGTTTCCTCCCTTTGATGAAATATCTACTTTGCAAGTATTGCAAGTTGCCCTGTTGTCATCCTTTCTCGTAAAGTATAACCAAACATTTGAGTGTTTGTGCCGCTTAGGCGCCATGTTTCCTGCTGGGTAAATGACGCTACGCAACGTGGTGACGTCATTCGAGGCGACTGGAATCGATAGGGGAATCGTTTGAAAAAATGGCAAACAATTCCATGGAATTGAAACAGTGGGAACTGGTTCTCAACAAGAACCGGTTTTCGATTCCCATCCCTAATCTCAATACTTTTATTGCATCTTGAACTTCACATTTTAGGGCCTGTATAGGTTAAAGCCTGCAGATAATAACTGGAGACTGTCTGTTTGGAGTAAGGCCATATATGGGCAGATGCATGACGGTTCTGGCTTGTTTTTTGGGATTTTTAGTAGGCTTTATTCTCTTTCATCATGTTTATGACTCCAGTTCATAACACCATCAGCAGGGACGACAGGTGTTTGTGCAGCTTGCAGCACTACTAAGGCGGCAGCACAATACATTGCTTTTCACTTTTTTGGTCTTTGGTTATTATCTTTGTAGTATTTTGATGGATTTTGAATTTGCAGTGTCATGTTTCATTGAGTTATCTATATTCATATTGCTTAAACACTGCATTGCTACCATACACACACAGGAAATATACTGTATACTAGTCACCTCTCACTGTTCAGTACACTTCTTATCACTGACTACATTAATGAGTTTTGTTGTTCTTGGCTGTGACTTGAACATGTGCCATGTTTAAGCTGTTAGAGCAGCACTCTACAAACCCACACCTACACTAGTCTAATCTTTTTGGATGTATTGAGTTTTTATGCACTGGTTTACATCAATATTTTAATTGTTTTGAAAGATCTTACTGTGACATGTCAAAAAGCTACTGGCTAGGCTGCATAAGAAATAATGTTTTGCCAAATTATAGAAATGTGTGAATTCCACAGATTCTCAGTATTATGTTTGGGCTTACAAAGACATTACCTAAACTAATTTAAAATATGGACTAATCAGAAAAAAAGAAAATAAATGGTTGGGAAACAGTCAGCATCAATAAAACAAGCTCAGTGGGTTTTGACTGCTAGTTATTATAATTGGTCTGTGAGAACTATTAGTTCTGTAATAACCCCAACTTTAGCCTTAACCTAGAAATCTTGTAAGAATTTCTTCTGGATTTTTGAGGCTCAAAGACCTTTTGGGCATTTACAAAAATTATGCATCACTGCTTCAATTCTCAGACATCCTGTTTCTCAGAATTGGTGAAGTAGCCATTTTATACCAAGAATTTCCAGAGTACACCTTAGCAACATAAGAAAACCACAATGTGGATAATAAAGAACTTTAAGCAATAAATGTAACCTTGGTGAAGTGGAGACATTGATCTGAGGGAGCATAATACACATTCATTATTTTCATAGATTATTATCTGGAAACATATAAATGTGTTAATGTTAGGCAAGCAAGACTGTCACTATTTTTTAGCCACTTTAATTTTTTTTTATCTCATTTTATTTAAAAAGAATGATGTTCTGTAATATCTTGGAACAGAAGATGAAATCAGCTCCATAAAAATCAAATTCAGTTTATATCTATACAGACATTAAAATTGAGACATCATAGTAAAAATTGTTATTAATATAATTCTGGAAAATCCTTTAGTAGTGAAAGTTCTCTATAATAAGACTGACTGGATTTGATAATGCAACACATATACAATTCTTTAAATCCTAATTTACATGATCAGTTTGTTTTTTAATTCTGGATAAATTCAACCACATGTCTAGTTTTGCAGGGTAAGCATGAAGACGACAGGCTGTTTTAAGATACATTGGAGCCAATTATCCTGCCGACTACGCCACTGACAAATGGCAAAACAAAAAAGTTTGGGGTAGCATACTGTATATTTATGTCAGAGGGTGGTTTTCTTTTTCTCTTAGGCAAAAAACAGGTAAATAATAAATGTAAAAAGCCAATAAATAAAGGGTCAATAGGCACCCTTTGTTGAGACCAGGGTGATAAATGAAAAGACAAATCTCCTGAATAATTCTGGTTACAGGTTATTGTAGATGTCTGTCTTCAAGACATAAATATTTACCTGTCTTGCAAAATGTTCACCTGCTTTGAAGATAAAAGTTGTTATAACAGTACTGCCTGCTTCCTTGGAAAATGTTTGAAGTTTCCTGGTTTGAAAATGAATATGGTCTGGAGACATTGGTTTCTAATCAACATACAGTGGTATATATACTTCTTGATAGCTGACAACAATACTCTTTTTTAATCAATGAAAATGTGTTTACATTATTGATAACATAAGGAAATTAGTACGTAGCATTGTTTAATCGATCATCATGTTGATCCAGGCAGAGACTGATGCAGTTATATACTTCTGGGCAGTGGACAATACAAAGAGAGAGAGAGAGTGAGTAGAAGGGATGGAGTGAGTCCAGAGGATGATGTGAGAGGGCAGATGGTTATAGGAGAGAGATGGTCCACTGAGAATGCTGTCAAGATCACTCACACTGAGGGCAGGGACTCGCAGATAGACAAGGGTATGTGGCTGACAAGACACACAGCTGGTGACACCAACCTCCAGGGAGGAAGAGACAGTTCCACCAGAGAGATGCCAGGTCCAGTGAGAGAGGGAAGACTGATGAGAGGATTGAGGAAAGCTGGCAGACAAGAAAAAAGACTTTCGTTGGCATTCATGTTGGCAGCCATGTCTTAAATCATTTGGCAAACAGAGTGTTTCAGTGGGACAGTTGGAAGACTAATCATTGTGTTAACACAGCGTGCAACTTGGACTTCACAGCACCAAAAGTTGTACCTCTACTCTTATGTTTTATCAGACTTTAGAGTGTGGACTGTGTTCTTTACTTTTTAAAAGGTTTCCGCTCCTGATATTTTTAGATTCTTATGTACTTTTATCTTCTTGGTAGATTTTATTTTTTCTGGTGTAATACAAGTTACGTTTTTTTTCTTGAAATTGCTGCTGTGTCTTTCATTGTGTGTTTTCTCACCGCCCAATTTAAAGAAACCTGAGCACTATTATCTTTAAAATTCAAGAGTTCCCAGACTCTTAATCTGAGTTGCATAGTCGGATATTTTAAATGTATTTAGGTTAGATTACCTATAAGTGTGAATAGACACCTCTCTTATATACTTATATATATACAGGTATATATATACAGTATATATATATATATATATATATATATATATATATATATATATACAGTATATATATATATATATATATATATATATATATATATATATATATATATATATTGTCACACATGTGCGCATGGCAGGCAGCTAAAGGGCTCGAGGGAAGACAGTTCTGAGGCATGCCGGGATGTGGCAGAGTGCACTGATTCTTTTTTTCCCTTGCCTGTAGACCATTCCCAGGAGATCTCACCTGGCTCTCATGACGTCACTTCCGGGATTGAGCCAATGGAAGAAGACCTTACCAGCTCCAGCCCCTGTGATGTCACCTCCGGGCTTGAACCAATGGCAGATGATCCTGAGCCAGACCCACATGATCACTTCCTGTCTTCCCCTTTAAAAGTCTAACTGTTGCCTCTATGTGTCAGTCTTGTTGTGGACTCTGTTGAAAGCACATCAGTGCTCTATATTTTGCATTTTCGACTTTGCAGCCAGGATACCTCATTATACGGGTGGCTGCCCCAAACCTTTATCTGTGTGATGTCTCGTTATTGCGACTATATATATATATATATATATATATATATATATATATATATATATATATATATAGTATAAAAAAATTTTGGGTCAAGACGTGATCATCTCGGGGAGACACTTTTAAGTCCCACGAGACTTCTTTTAAATGATCATCATGCAGCGCGACATGCAGATCACACATCACGGCAGCAGCAGCTGCTGTGCAGGCTTTTAAATGATCGACACGCAGCACAACATACAGATCACGCAGCTCGGTAGCAGCTAGCAGACAGCCAGCAGCTGATCCTTCCGGCTCTCCTTAGCATGCGTTCATCCCTCCCTTCATAACGCAAGCGGCAGAGACACAAAGTGGTTAGCGTGAAGCGCGCCCCCAGGGGTGGGGATTGTGGGGTGGTATATATATATATATATATATATATATATATTTATTTATTTATTTCCAAAATGATGGCCATTATTCAACATGGCTGCCTTTTTTAGTGCTATAATATCATATTACAGCAAGCAATTGGTATAGGTAAATGTTTTAGGGCTCTAGACATAATTTTTGAGCCATCGACACAAAGAAGAGGTGTTATATTTATAGAACAAATGCAGATGAGTATCTCCATAACTAATAGACACAGAGTGATAATCTTTGGGTCTAGACCTAGGTTTTTGGGCTCACAGATTCCAACAGAAAATGTTAGTTTTCTTGTAAATATAAAATTTATGGGGTGAAATATATATAATAGAGTGAATGTCATTGTACAGCCAGGGCACACTGGTGATATCAATACAATACAATACAATACAATTTATTTTTGTATAGCCCAAAATCACACAGGAAGTGCCACAATGGGCTTTAACAGGCCATGCCTCTTGACAGCCCTGCAGCCTTGACTCTCTAAGAAGACAAGGAAAAGCACCCACAAAAAAAAACCTTGTAGGGAAAAAATGGAAGAAACCTTGGGAAAGGCAGTTCAAAGGGAAACCCCTTTCCAGGTAGGTTAGGCATGCAGTGGGTGCCAAAAGAAGGGGGTCAATACAATACAATACAATACAATACACAGAACAGAAAAAATCCTTAATACAGTATAAAAATAAAAATTTTAGAAGTACAGAGCAGAATTTAACAGTAGATGATATCACATAATAAGATTTGGATTTGTTTAGAGTCCTGGAGACTTCATCCATCAAGCTGCCTCCCCCATTTGGCCATTTCACGGCTGAAACAGCGCTGGGCCAGCCAATCCAATGAAAGGACCCCTCTTTCCCACGATTCCTGCGATCCTCCATAAGCGATGATTTTACCTTAGACAGGCAAAACAACTTGGCAGGTGGGCCATTTGAATACCGAGAAGAGAAATAGAATAGGTGAGGGTTAGTGTCCAATTATAACTATCATGTTACTTATGTTTTAGTGCTAATGACTAACAATAGAGATGCAGTCTGTAAAGTTAATCAGCTGCTCTAGTCAGGATATGCTAAACTTAAGTAGTAAGTCTTCAGCCGGGATTTAAAAGCTGAGACCAAAGTGGCATCTCTTATAGTAGCAGGCAGACCATTCCAAAGTTTAGGGGCCCTGTAACTAAAAGCTCGACCTCCCACTGTTATTTTATTAATCCTTGGAATCATAAGCAGACCGGCATCTTGAGATCTTAATGTGCGCGCTGGTTTGTAAGTCATGATAAGTTCAGACAAGTAAGCCAGACCTTGGCCATTTAATGCTTTATATGTTAAAAGAAGGATTTTGAAATCTGCCCTAAACTTAACCGGGATTTAAGAACTGGCGTTATGTGTTCGTATTTTCTTGTTCTTGTAATAATTCTTGCAGTCGCATTTTGGATTAACTGGAGGCTGTATAAAGAACAGTTTGAACATCCAGTGAACACTGCATTGCAGTAGTCAATGCTACTAGAAATAAATGCATGAATTAATTTCTCAGAATCCTGTTTATTTAGAAAGCCCCTTAATTTCCTAATATTTTTAAAATGGAAGAAACATGTTTTAGACAACTTTGTAATACGCGTTTAAATGACATGCTAGAGTCAAAGATAACTCCTAGATTACGGGCTGATTCAGTAAAATTAATGGGGATTCCAACTGAGTTAAATATTGACAAAATATTGTTATGACTAGCGTCATTCCCTCCAACATCTCTGTTTTATCTGTATTTAAAGACAAGTAGTTCTCATTCATCCACTCCTTTAATTCACTAACACAACTAAAGTCAACATTGGAGAAACTTCATTTGATCTAAATGAAAGGTATAATTGGGTGTCATCTGCATACGAGTGAAAATTAACATTATGTTTCCTAATGAGAGATCCCAGTGGAAGCATGTAAAGTGAAAACAGTAAAGGTCCCAGTACTGAGCCCTGCGGGACACCATATTGAACTTCTGTGTATAATGATGGAGTACTGTCAGCACATTTTTGTACATATTGGAATCGATTTGATAAATAAGAACTAAACCAAGCGAGCATGGTGCCTGTAAGCACAACATCATTTTCTAGCCTGTGCAGTAAAATAGAATGGTCGATGGTGTCAAATGCTGCACTTGAGTCCAACAGCATAATTACAGTGGAGTTTCCTTCATCAGAGCATATCAGAATGTCGTTTACAACCTACGTTAGTGCCGTTTCTGTACTATGACCAGTACGGAAACCAGACTGGAATTTCTCAAATAAATTGTAATGCGTAAGGTGTGACTGAAGCTGACTGGCGACTACTTTTTCTAGTATTTTAGAGGGAAATGGTAAATTTGAAATAGGCCTATAATTATTTAGTATGTGTGGGTCTAGGTCTGACTTTTTAAGTAATGGTTTAATGACTGACACTTTTAGTGTATCAGGTACTGTGCCATGCAATAATGAACTATTGATAATGTTTAGAATATTCGCTGCAAGAACATCCATTGCACTTTTTACTAATTTTGTTGGCACTGGATCTAGGGAACAAGTAGTGGGCTTCATTTTAGAAATTAAACTTAAGACTTCCTGCTCATTTACAGGATTAAAATTACTAAAGTGCTGAATGCAATGTGAGACAGGGTCTGCTAAGCTAGTATTTGGTTTGTACTGTGATGCAGAGATCTGGGATCTTATATTTTAATTTTCTCATTGAAGAAGTTCATAAAGTCTGTACTACTAACATCTGTTGGTATTTTGCACTGTTTATCTGAATTTCCATTTGTTAATTTAGCCACTGTTCTAAACAGTACCCGAGGATTTTTATTATTGCTATCTATTATTGTAGAATAGTATCCTGAGCGAGCTTTAAAGAGGGCTTTTTTATATTTATTAACACTCTCTGTCCATGTAATTTGAAAGACATGAAGCTTTGTTGTTCTCCATCTGCGCTCCAGTTTTTGACACTCTAATTTAAGAGCTCAAGTGTTTTCATTAAACCAGGGAGAGTTTCTATGTGCTTTGATCACTTTGTTTTAAGGGGAGCCAATGTGTCCAGAGCATCTCTCAAGGTCACATTATAATGTGATGTTAGCTGATCTAAATTGTTTTCCACGTTTACATTTGATGTTAACTGATCTAAATGGTTTTCCACAATTACAATCGACTTACTCAAAGTATCTATAAATTTTGAAGCAGAATTACAATCTAGATGTCGCACTGTCTTTGTTTTAATCTGTGAGTGTGTTGGCAAGGGCAGGACTAAATCAAATGTAATTAAGCAGTGATCGGAAATAACTTCATTTAATGGAGTAATATTTAAACTTTGAATTTCAACTTTGTAAGTTATAATTAAATCAAAGGTGTGGTTATGATTATGAGTTGGACCTTTGACAATCTGACAAAATCCTATTGAATTTAAAAAATAAGTAAAACATTTGCTAAAAGTGTCAGTTTCCACATCAATGTGTACATTAAAATCCCCCATCAGTATTACCTGATCATAATTTATAGCCAAATCAGATAGACGATTGCTAAATTCAGTCATGAACAATGAATATGGCCCTGGTGGCCTGTAGACTAGCACTATAATTGTGTTGGAATCTGTTTTAATATTTAAAATGAATGCCTCAAAGGATGTAAAGTAGTCTAAATTTGTAGACGCGATTTGCATTTTGTTACAGTGAATTATTCCAAGTCCTCCTCCTTGACCAGAATCTCTAGACTTATGAAGGAACGAGTATTCATCTGGTGACGCCTCAGCTAGGGGAACAGTGTCACATTTACTAAGCCAGGTTTCAGTGAGAATACACAGATCAGATTTTGTACTTAATTTAATATCATTTACCAAAACAGCTTCAGTGCCAAGAGAGCGAATGTTCAATAAGCAGCATGGTTCTTTCTGAACTGCTGATATATGTTTTATTTTAATTTGAAGTAAATTTCTATTACAGATGCCCCTGGTGAAGGGTCTGGTTTTATCTCTTGGTCTAATTATACACCTTATTTTTTGGTTATCAGTTAATTTAAGGTTTGTATCAAGACTAAATTTACTGAATGCCCCACAACAGGGATTTTGGGTAACAGCTTCAGGATAGTAACAGGTGGGATAAACAACAGCCTGTGATTTAAGATCACATGATTGCGGCCTGGATGGTGCTCTGATCAGTCAACCAGGCAGTTTTGTTGCCATATTTTGGGATAATACATAAGATCCCCTCCAGTTAGGATGAAGATCATCTCTTTTGAAAAATCCAGGCCTTTCCCAAAAATCATCCCAATTGTTCACAAACGCTATGCTTTTATTTGCACACCAGGTTTCTAGCCAACAGTGAAGGGAATGCAATCTACTATAAATCACATCCCCTCTATATAATCTTGGCCTTGGTAAGGGGCCAGATATAACTAAATTCCGACATTTTCTTTTAGCTTTGGTGCATAGAGAGATGAAGTTCCTCTTTAATACCTCAGATTGTTGTAAATAAATATCATTAGTGCTGACATGCAGCAATAAGGTGGATACTTCATTGTCAGCGACACGGTCCAATGCGGCCTCTATGCCAGAAATCTTGGCCCCTGCGAGGCATTTAACATTAACTGCTGGTTTAACATAGTTTGGAATTCTAACATTCCGCACTATGGAATCGCCAGTTATGAGCACTTTCTTATTCTCAGTTTCCACAGGCGCGCTGTGGAGTGCTGAGAATCTGTTCTGGGTCCGAATGGGTGACCTGGGTGCCGGGGGACTAAATTTTGGCTTCTTAGACCCCCGTCTTACTGTTACCCACTCGCCCTGTGGCTAAATTGGTACTGCTAACTTCGGCCACACACTGACTACAGTGGGACCTGGAGAGACTGAAGCTGAATCAGAAGTAGCTGAATTGTCTAAACAAACCGAGTCGATCCAATTTTCGGTTTGCTAATTGCTATCAGATTCCTTACACGGTCCTCCAATTCGTGTATTTTCCCGACCAACTCTGAATTAACTAAACACTTTTGGCAGGTGAAGCTGTCTACACTGTCGGCCAGAAAACCTGAACTGCTGAGATACTCAGAATGAGTAATCTAACTTAACCCAGGTGCAGATGGTGGTTTTAGTGGAGTTTGGTTTAGTGTCCCATCTGCTGTCTAATAGGCCATATCAATTAGCTAGTAGCATATTAGTTGGTAAATGTAGTTAGACAGCTGCACCTGAATTGACAGGATGTGCCAGCATGGGAGAGCTGAGCCAAGGGTAACAGGCCTGTATATGGTTTTCATATACTTATCCAGACGGTATACAAATGACATGGGACTTAAATGGCAATGCATGAATGATCAGGCTAGGTGTAGGTCAGTTCTGGATTGAAGCAAGTTGTATCCCATACCTGAATGTGCAAAATTATACCCTGATTAAAGTGGTAAAAAGATAGCCCCTCAGCCTTGATCAGATACTCAAACTGCAAGATGGCAAACAAAGCACCAATATTAGCCACTGGTCAGACTAATTGGAGTAAATGCTGTCTCTGTCAAAAGGATAAAAACACTGAATATCTAATATCACCACCTACTCATTATGTTCTACAACATAACAATTATACCAAGCTTGCCACCAATGTTCTACTTTTTCAAGAAATTAATGCACTGAAAATAATTATGGATTCTGCAACACTGGATGAGGGTGGTAGTATAGAAGATACACTGAGACTGAACAAGGCACAATACCACATGAGCAGCCGAATAATGTTCAATAACACAAAGCCAGAGAGAGCAAGGAAGAGATAATCTACTGCTCCCAGAAATAAAGCTGTTGACAGGCAAACAAAACTATGTAGATCCAGCTGTGATGGTGAAGCATGATTTCTGTGTGAAAATGTGCCTCCTGCATCAGAACTCAGTCAAGTCATGACCGTGAACCTAAACAAGAGGCCACATGAATGTATGCAAATTCTAAATGATGGAAAGCTCCTGGCAAGGCTCAGTGGTATTGATGCCATTACACAGGAGCTAAAGTATCACTATGCATGCCTTTCAGCCCTCTATAACTGCAAAAGGGCCCATTTAAGAAATCTTGAGAAAGACAAGTACCAAATGGAAGTGGAAGAAGATGTCTATCCACTGGTATTTTCAGAATTGGTCACATACTGTACATAGATAGATAGATAGATAGATAGATAGATAGATAGATAGATAGATAGATAGATAGATAGATAGATACTACATTATGGAAAGTAGTTTAACTTGTGAAGGTCCAGCAATCTTTAGAGTTGCAGACATGAGTCAAAGTTTACCAGCAATGTCTTGAGCAACTGGACGTAGAGTCACCCAGGGTTAATTTTACCAGACTGAAGTACAAACTCTTGGCAGAGATACCAGATGTCCTTCTGGCTTTTCAGAAGGAAGTAGGTTTGGCACTGGTGCAAATGTCAAAATATTCTGAAGCTATTATAATTTCCAAAGCTGCAAACATATTAAGGAGGCATATACTTGATCAGGTTTAATGGTACATTACATGAAGTATGCATTAAAGATGCTATACCACTCAGTCATCTTCAGTTTGTGGGTATGGGTGAACATGGAGCTGACATTTAATCCCAGCATAAGATTTGTTACAAAATTGACCAAGAAATTACACAGCTTTTGCAGTTCAACTGCTATGAAAGATACAAAGAAGATGTAGCAACCCACAGACATTCCAAAGACAACGAGACTCTGTTCCTTATATATGGGGATGCCTGTTTATACAAAGAGAAGAAAGAGAGGACAAGGAGGTAGATGCAAGGTGAAAAATAAGGGTAAACTTCCTTCAAATTGGTAAAGCTTATTCAGACTCAATGACAACAAAACAAAGCTGTTCAGCTTTTTTGGCAGACAAGATAGTGCAAATGTCAACACAGAATACAGTCATTGTGACCAAAAACTCTGAAAGCCTTAGCACCTGCATGACCATCCTGAATAGTGTGGACAAATGTACTCAGGAGGAAGCCGATGGCAGGAACTTTGTACATGCCAGAGATGTCACAGAAAAGGGTAGTAAATCCATCATGATCATAGCTAATGATACTGACATTCTTGTGATTGCAATGGATGTTTTACCAGCTCTTCAGGAGATCGGTCTGCAACAACTTTGGGTTGATTTTGGCCAAGGATTGAGCCTTAAGTAGAGTCCTGTGCATGACATCTATCACTCTCTTGTACCAGTAAAGATCAAGGGGATACTCTTCTTTCATGCTTTTACTGGTTGTGACTTAGTCTCAGCCTTCCGTGGCAAAGGGAAAAAGACAGCCTGGCAAAGCTGGGATATATGTCCTGAGGCATGTAATGTCTTCATCAAACTGACTCAGTACACCCCAGAAGTGAGTGATGGAGACCTGGGAAACAGATAGATCAAGTAGAGCAACAAGTGTAGATGAAGTACGGTTGTATTTGTTTGCGCAAAAGCAGAGACCATATGACGCTATTCCTCCAACTAAAGCAGCTCTGTCTCAGCATGCAAAACGTGCTGCCTACCAAGCGAACTGCATTTCGGGTCAGTCAACACTATGCCAACCAACAACACTAAGCCCAACTGACTGGGGATGGGTGAAGAGTGATGATGAAATGCAAGTGTTTTGGACACCTCTTTCACCTACTGCAGACAGTTGCGAACAACTGACTAAATGTGGAGGCAAATCTGGATGCCTACGATGGTGCAAGTGCTACAGACTTGGTCTTACCTGTACAGCTCTTTGTAGCTGTAACTGTGAAGTATAACACTTTGCCAACTATACTCTGATTAATGATCAGCTCTGCATGCTACTAGCAATGATCAGCTGTGAATACTTCTATTTTGTCTTCTATAGAGCTCTACCTTTGAAAGCGCAGATGAGTGATATATTGATAAATATTATTCATTATTTAACCTGCTTATACAAAATATACCCAGACAAGTGCTTGATTCAGTTGTTTTGGCATCCAAGGGGATTAGTCAAATGCTTTCCTTCTGTCAAATTTTCCTATGGATATGTCACCAACAATAGGCATTTTCAAAGTATTTTATGTATATTATTTACATTGTTTTGGCTTTAGATAAAGTGTGAGGCTCTCTAAAGGCATGATAGTTATAGATTTAGCATTTGGATGTTATTTATAATACACATTTCCATCTGAAAATCATTAAATATAACCAGCTAGAGCAAAAGGATGCAAAAAGTTGGAGTTGGAAATAGTGGCCATATTCAAATATAGCCGCCATCTTCAAATTTTCCGTGGCCAGCACCTTTTTGTAAAAATATAGATAAAGTAGAGTGTACAGTGGTGTGAAAAACTATTTGCCCCCTTCCTGATTTCTTATTCTTTTGCATGTTTGTCACACAAAATGTTTCTGATCATCAAACACATTTAACCATTAGTCAAATATAACACAAGTAAACACAAAATGCAGTTTTTAAATGATGGTTTTTATTATTTAGGGAGAAAAAAAATCCAAACCTACATGGCCCTGTGTGAAAAAGTAATTGCCCCCTTGTTAAAAAATAACCTAACTGTGGTGTATCACACCTGAGTTCAATTTCCGTAGCCACCCCCAGGCCTGATTACTGCCACACCTGTTTCAATCAAGAAATCACTTAAATAGGAGCTGCCTGACACAGAGAAGTAGACCAAAAGCACCTCAAAAGCTAGACATCATGCCAAGATCCAAAGAAATTCAGGAACAAATGAGAACAGAAGTAATTGAGATCTATCAGTCTGGTAAAGGTTATAAAGCCATTTCTAAAGCTTTGGGACTCCAGCGAACCACAGTGAGAGCCATTATCCACAAATGGCAAAAACATGGAACAGTGGTGAACCTTCCCAAGAGTGGCCGGCCGACCAAAATTACCCCAAGAGCGCAGAGACGACTCATCCGAGAGGTCACAAAAGACCCCAGGACAACGTCTAAAGAACTGCAGGCCTCACTTGCCTCAATTAAGGTCAGTGTTCACGACTCCACCATAAGAAAGAGACTGGGCAAAAACGGCCTGCATGGCAGATTTCCAAGACGCAAACCACTGTTAAGCAAAAAGAACATTAGGGCTCGTCTCAATTTTGCTAAGAAACATCTCAATGATTGCCAAGACTTTTGGGAAAATACCTTGTGGACTGATGAGACAAAAGTTGAACTTTTTGGAAGGCAAATGTCCCGTTACATCTGGCGTAAAAGGAACACAGCATTTCAGAAAAAGAACATCATACCAACAGTAAAATATGGTGGTGGTAGTGTGATGGTCTGGGGTTGTTTTGCTGCTTCAGGACCTGGAAGGCTTGCTGTGATAGATGGAACCATGAATTCTACTGTCTACCAAAAAATCCTGAAGGAGAATGTCCGGCCATCTGTTCGTCAACTCAAGCTGAAGCGATCTTGGGTGTTACAACAGGACAATGACCCAAAACACACCAGCAAATCCACCTCTGAATGGCTGAAGAAAAACAAAATGAAGACTTTGGAGTGGCCTAGTCAAAGTCCTGACCTGAATCCAATTGAGATGCTATGGCATGACCTTAAAAAGGTGGTTCATGCTAGAAAACCCTCAAATAAAGTTGAATTACAACAATTTTGCAAAAATGAGTGGGCCAAAATTCCTCCAGAGTGCTGTAAAAGACTCATTGCAAGTTATCGCAAACGCTTGATTGCAGTTATTGCTGCTAAGGGTGGCCCAACCAGTTATTAGGTTCAGGGGGCAATTACTTTTTCACACAGGGCCATGTAGGTTTGGATTTTTTTTTCTCCCTAAATAATAAAAACCACCATTTACAAACTGCATTTTGTGTTTACTTGTGTTATATTTGACTAATGGTTAAATGTGTTTGATGATCAGAAACATTTTGTGTGACAAACATGCAAAAGAATAAGAAATCAGGAAGGGGGCAAATAGTTTTTCACACCACTGTATATGCCAAATGTCATGTTTGTATCAACATTTGAACTACTGATACACTTATCTGCTTCACTAAACCTCAAAATACTAAAAATGACCTTTAGACAAAAGGTAATGTGAACCTCTGATGTTAAGGATAACAAAAACAAATGTTCCTTAATATTTAAAGTATGTATTCCATCTTTCCATTTTCTACTGCTTATCTGGTCCAGATTACATGGCAGCAGTCTAAGCAAAGTTATCACAGAGGCACCAATACATTTTGGTAAACTTAGACTTTGCAATACAATAAAATGTTTATGCCCTTATATCCCTTTTTCTTGGTACCTCCTCCAGCTCCTCGGGTAGGGGGGTATACCAAGACATTCCCAGACCAAATGTCTAAGGCCCTCCCTGAGGTCTCTAGCCAGTTAGACATGCCCAAAACACCTCCACAGGGAGGCATCCTAATTAGATGCCTGAACCATCTCAACTGATTTCTTCAATAAAGAGGAGCGGTTCTAATTTGAGCTCATCCTGAATGTCTGTGATTCTCACCCTATATCTACAGCTGAGCCCAGACACCCAGTGAAGAAAGCTCATTTCCACCTCTTGTATCTGTTATCTACTTCATTTGGTCACTTATCAAAGCTCGTGAGAGCAGGAACATAGATTGATTGGTAAATCAGGAGCTTTTCCTTTCTAGTCAGTTCTCCATGACTGACATCCATATAACTTGCTAATGCTTTTCTGATCCAATTGTTGATCTCCCGCTTCATTCTTCCCTCATTCAGGAAGAAGACCTCAAGGTACTTAAACTCCTCTGCTTAAGGTAGCATTTCTACCCAAACTAGATAGGGCAGTCCACCATTTTCCAACTGAGAACCATGACCTCAGATTTGAAGGTGCTGATCCTCATCTGGATCACTTCACAGTTGACTGCAAACTGCCCCAAGTCCACACCTGAGGTCACCACACAATGAAGCCAACAGGACCACATCATCCACAAAAAACAGAGATGCAATCCTGAGGTCAGCGAACTGGATCCCCCTCCATCCCTTGGCTGCACTTGAAATCCTGCATGTAAAAATTATGAACAGGATAAATTATTTATTAAATGATTAAAAACAAGAACAAAACAGGCAAGGAAGGCAAAATGGAGTTAATATAACCAAAAAGAGTTTACCTTAAAGGTAAGTAATCCAAGAACAGAATATAATTAAAAAGTGCAAAATATCAAAGAAAACCAAGGAATTCAAACAATATTTACACTAATGATGCCAATCCAAACTCACTAAATGGCAATCTGAAGAACCTTAGCCCTCAGCCAGAATGTATAGACTAATGATGATCCCTAAGCAGTGAAGTCATGGTGAACCCTCCATTGAATAAAAAAGAATATATAATATAGAAATGCCAAAAACATTAAATAATAATTCAAAGACAATAAAAATATCCTAAACATGAAATACACTTAAGTCACTGAAAAGATCCAGACCTAATGATCAACTACCTGACCTAACAAGTCATCAAGAAGCATGCAGAAGCTCTTAGCACACCATCACACTGGATATCTACATCTTTTGCTGTACAAATATCTGTGTAACACACTTTAGGCTGTTAGCCCATTACTTTACTCTGTCTCAGAACCACACTCATGTGGTTCTCCTTTTCTCTGAAAAAAAATGCTCCTTTGTGAGTGTGTTGTTATTAATTTCAGGCCAGGATTACCATGAATGAAACAAGCTACTGCCTTTGCAATGTATTTTATAAAGGCATCTGAGCAAGCAGATGAATACACGTGGTTCTTCTCATATGAGAGCTGTATCTATTAAGGTGTTTTCTTTCACAGAATTCATTAACTTTGAAGTTTGGTTCCTGATGACTCTCCATTCTAACATGGATTGATTCAAGGAGGTAAAAACTGAGAGAGACCTCTTATCTCAGACCCCATGTGAACAGTAAGAGAAACCAAATTGGTGCCAGAGATGGATACATAAAAGGAGAATAACAGTGGGTTGAAGAAATGGGAGTGGAGTCTCTAGCAGGAGCAACGTGAGACAGAGTGGTGGAATTGGATTTTTGTACAACATTGCCATCTGCTAGGAATTGGGGAGGCAGTGCCCCACTAGCCTTCAATGCAGAGACACCATGTATTAAGTCATGCTTTAAAGTTAGCCAGTTTATTAAAGCTACTGTTGTGAAACTTATAAAAAGTTACAGTTAACTTGAACATTTTCAGCATCTGCCAAAATATGTAGCATGTTTTATTTAATAATAATAATACATATTATTTGCATGGAAAGCTAAATACCAAAGTCATCTCCATGTTCTTTACAAAAAGGGTGATCTAACATTACAAGATAATACAATTTATACAATACATAAAACACTTAAAATATAAAAACGTATCATAAAATCCTCACAATAAATATAAATTACTATAATATACCAAAAGCACATGAAACAATAATAATATTTTGATTAATTTGGAGATTGCAGAAGCTGTTCAATAGAGCAGATAGCACAGTCACCCCTAGTTCATAACACCATCTACAGAGCCAATAAAATATTAAAAGTCTCCGACTTCAGGGTACTAATAAATATATGTGCAGTAAGAAGTTCCTGGAGGTAAAAAGGAGCAGCAGTAGTGAACACGGACATGAATCTTGAATTAGATCCTCTTCTTAATAGGTAAGCAGGTGTAAAGAAAACAAAGCTGGGTGAATTTGAGGATATTTCGACATTTCTCTGCACATGTGCAGCTTTACTTTGGACTTAGTGCAACATCAGATGGATATCAGAGGAAGCTGAGCCAACAGAGAGGAGCAGCAGTCAAGGCGAGATGTTATACATTTTTGCACCAATTACGCTACATCAGATAGAAGCAGTCTACGCTATTTATGTTTCATAGTGTCTTCATTTTGTTTTAATATTTGCAATAGGACTTAAGTCAAAAACAGTCTGCAGAGCTTCAATTAAAATAAAAGAGAAGAAGTAAAATAACAGGAGACCTTTCAGATAACAGAGTAAATGCTGCCAGAAAGGCTAAACATACTTATAATATTAACTGATTTCTGATATTTTAATGTTATGTTATAACTACCTAAGCAGCCCTAATAAAGGATATAAAGCGTTAATCAGGATGATTTTCTTGCTTAAAGGTCCTGCTCGTTTTTCTTAGCCTGTGCAATTAAAAGTAAGCCGCTGTGTCAAAAACATGACGTATTTTGTAAGGTTTGCTAAACAAATAAAAAGGATAACTATAGATCAGTGCACTGCAACTCAAGTATTCCAACTTCATTAAAATTGTTACTAAAAATCAATCCATATCTCATGGTCACTTTAAAATCACTCATAAATACGGAAACAACGGATGCGATGTGTAATTTTGTCAGTCGTAGGCATCCGCCAGTGATTGAATTATAAGCCGAAAATGGCATTCATAAGAAACAAACGTCTTATTGAATTACACTAATTCTTAATTTTAGTTCTGCTCAAAACACATTATGAATATCAGACTTTTTTCATTGTGTTTCTAAATTCGGTTGTATAATGAAATCATTTCACTCGGTATAACTTACTAAATGTATTTAAATATTGCATTTAAATACTTCATTTATAGCTTTTCATTCATACTGTAGCAGCAACTGTGACCTGTCAAACCGACTTGCATTTCTTTTGGCCAATGTATTCATCTGTTCATTAATTTATTGTCAGACTCACCCGATGAGAACCCCGCTAGAATAATCAACAATTCGTATTTCGAATTTGCTTCATTGAAACAATTTATAAAACACTGATCACATTATAATTAGAGAAATGAGACGACTCGGAAATATTTTTTACCAAGAATTAATGAGAGGAATCTGAAAGAACTAGCTATTTATAGATATCGCCGCTGCCACTATCTAGTGCTAACAGTAATTATAAATTACAATTTCAGTCAGTTCGGGTTGCTTGATTTAGTTTTGTTTTCCTAAATATCTGACTGATTTGCCTAGAAGCCAAGAAGCAGCGAGCGAGCCATGATCATTTCCTGCCGTGCCATTCGAACAGTACCCATTCGCCACCTCGTGGTTTTACGATGCCGCGCAGCCATGAATTATCCACATAGTGCGGCTGATTTGTTTTGAAGGGTATTTTATATTTTTTTCTAGACCTTCTGCGTCTTTCAGAAATACAGTAGATACAAGTGTTACTGTTATATCCAAAAGCTGAACTCAAAAATTAGTCGTTTAATGAGCAACTGTGCTTGTGGTATACATTTATAGGGCGTGCACTGTTTGGCAGCAGTGGATCTATGGATACATTGTGTTAATGTAAATATGTGATATGTAAAAGGATACTGAAAAAATATTAACTATATGTTAAAGCTATAATCACAATGACCATTGTTAATATACTTTTATTTTTTTAACAGCTAGCGTTTAATCTAAGGAAATAAACTGGGTGGTTGCCCTCCCTCTTGTTTTATCGTAAAAGGGGACTTAAGGAGAGTGGCATCAGGACAGGAAAGGGATCCAGCCTTAAAAGGTTCTGGTCTTATGCTGTGTTGATTTTGACATACAAACATTAGAGTTATGGATGCATTAGTATATAATTAATTTAAAAACATGTAAGGTTTGTCTTAAAATCGTTTATTGGCATTTCAACATTTCAATAAAAATATGAGTATTCCTGGACAACTGTGTACTACATGTTGGAGACATGAGTCAAGTAAGGGAGAAAATGTCAGGAAGCAGCTCCTGTGGGAATCTTGGGCAATCCAGTAAGAACTGAAGTCAGGAGCAGGGGTACAAACCCATATCAATGATGTTCACTGGTGGTCCCACAAACAGAGTTTATCTATTTATTTTATTTTATTCATTTTATTAAAAGCACACAACAATCCATACAAATAAATCCATTTTTACAAACATAAGATCGAAAACAAATCAACCCCAACCCCTGAAAAAGGCAGCTAAGCCAGCAGAGTAAAACTTAAAGCTATAGGTAAGTAGATTAATTAATAAGTGAATAATGATAAATGGGGGGGAAAAGGGAAAAGGAAAAAAGGGTAGAGAATCGGCTTCCTCAGTGCTTTAAATGCCTATTCTAAAATGTTATTGATTAGATCCTGCCAGGTTCTGAAAAAGTTCTGCACAGATCCTCTAAGTGAGAATTCAATTTTTTCCAGTTTCAAATAGTATATAACATCAGTTACCAACTGGCTTAGAATAGATGAGTTAGGATTCTTCCAATTGAGCAAGATAAGTCTACGTGCCAATAGTGTAGTAAAGTCAGTTACAGTTTGTTTCTTCTTCTCCACTTTAAGCCCATCTGGGAATACACCAAACACAGCTGTTAATGGGTTAGGAGGGATTGTGACACCAAGGCTGCCTGATAGGCATTTAAAGATTTTGATCCAGAGTAATGTTAATTTGGTGCAAAACATGTGGCCCAGTGAGGCTGGAACTTGATTGCAATGTTCACAGGTTGGATCTTACCCTGGAAACCTTTTGGACAATTTTAAGCGAGACAGATGTGCTCAATATATAATTTTGAATTGAATAATTGTATGCTTTGCACATATGGAGCTTGAGTGGATTCTCTGCATTGCTACTTTCCACTCCTTTTCTGAAATATTGAGTGAGAGATCCTTTTCCCACTGTCCTCTTGGATCTTTGAAAGGGAGGGACTGTAAAATGGTTTTATATATTACAGAAATGCTGTCTAAGTCCTCAAGACTGATGAATATTTTTTCCAGCATAGAGGTAGGTGGGTATAAACAGAGTTTAGATGAACTCTGGTTAAAGGAAATCAAACACCTGTTTACAAAAGATTTAGCCATAATGCATACAGCTCAGAATACATTTCTGTGACATGGACAGAAGATGTTGTGAAAAAAATCTTCTTCTTTTGGCTGCTCCCATTAGGGGTCGCCACATTGGATCATCTTTTTCCATATCTTCCTGTCCTCCACATCTTGCTCTGTTACACCCATCTCCTCCATTTCTTCTCTCACCCCATCCATAAACCTTTTCTTAGGCCTTCCTCTTTTCCTCTTGCCTGGCACCTATATCATTAACATCCTTTTCCCAATATACCCAGCATCTCTCCTCTGCACATGTCCAAACCAACGCCTCTCTGACTTGGTCTCTAAACCATCCAACCTGAGCTGACCCTCTAATGTACTCATTCCTAATCCTATCCATCCTCATCACACCCTCAGATATTATGAAAAAATAAGCAACATATTTTGTAAGGCTTGTTAAACTAATGTAAAAGATATAGATCTGTGTACTAAATCTCAAGCTTTTCAAAGTCATTGAATGTTTTACAAAAAAAGCAAAACTGTTTCTCAAGCTTATTTTAAATTCATTCATTGAAATGAAAGCAATGGATGCCATATGTAATTCTGCGGAACATTCTGTGGCAATTGTAGACATGTTAGTCATTGATGGATGCATTAGCAGAACATAGGATCCATAAGAAACAATCTTCTTATTGAATAAAATTAAATCTTAATATTTTTTCTGCTTAACACACATTTTGAATAACTGACTTTTTCACTGTGTTCCTAATTTCAGTCCTAAAATGAAACCACTTCACTTGGTGCTAAATATTTAAAAAAATGACCAGTTAATGACAATGGTATACAAATCCATATCTATCAAGACAGTTGCCAGTGTTTCAATTGTGAAGACAAAAACCATAAAAAATATCCTTTGTGGTGTTTTTCAACCTTTTTGAATGTTGAGGTCATGTAGAAGGAACAAGATGCCTGTAATCATCAGGAAGCCTACAAGAGCACAGTTATGTTTATAAAGTAAGAGCAGTGTGCTCAGGAGAAGGGATCTGTTTTCAAAATTATACCACAACTTTACAGCTGGAATGTACATTGCATAGCAATCTTTATTTTCTATTTGGGTAGAAAAAAGTTAGTTAAGAAATAGTTGGCTATTCACAAATAAATTTATTCAAGAGTGACTTGCTGGTTTTTTGACCTTCAGGGATATCTATTCAAAGTTGTCCACCACCGTAGCTTGCTCCATGCCAATGCCAGAAGCTTTCTCCCATGTCTTGACTTCTCTGTCAGATCTGCTCCTCCCAAAGGTAGTGAGCTCGGATTGAGGCCATGTCAAGCATGTGAGATTAGCACGTCTAATGGGAACAAGTTTGTTGAATATTATGGGGAAGAATTTGAATTTGACACTGTTAATCTGATTTCTGTGTGATCTAGAATGGAGGAGGACAATTTGGAGGATCACTGATGTCATTTTCACCAGGAGTACTGAGCAGCCCACTTCGTCCACCTCTGCTTCCTTATTTAAAGTCTCCAGCTACAGGAAGTACTTGTCATTCTGGACCCATCCTTCAAGTGGACCGGTTCTCTTCTTTCCTAAAGCACATCTATATTGATGTATTATTTCTTGTCTTTTTTAACATTCTCTTTGTAACTTTGGACATTAAGTGGGGTTACCCACTGATAACCTAACTCTTTATTTTGTTCTCTCGTTATTTATACAATAGTGATAAGACGAAATGCGCCCTTTCCTTCTTGAAAAATTGCTCTAATTTTGTAAAGTTACAGTAGAAGATGAATAATGGAGGACAGTAATTCAAGATCTTACCATAGATTTTGAGTGAGGTTCATCCTGACTGGGTTGGTCAAAGCCACTCTTATATATTTCTCTGTTGAAACAGAAACTTCTTCTGCAGTTTCTTTTTTTAATGGAGTGGTGTATGTTTTTTGCCATGTCTCTACATTCTGTGTTATGCATATTTTTATCAGTCCTGAAAAGACTGTCAGTCCCTGCTGCTGAAACATATCCTAATACAATGCTTCCATCATCATATTTTACAGTAGAGATGGTGTGCAGTCTTAAATTAGGGTCACAACAGTGAATTCATAGAGAGGCCAAACATTTCAGCTTGGCATAGCTTAAGTAAACAAAAATGTGTCCTTATTTTTGTAGAATGACATTTACAGAATTAACCACATCTAGGTGGTGTGGTAGTAAAGTAACTAAAGTACTAGTAAAGTAGTAGTTTTGCATTTTTCACTGTAATTTAATGCAGTGCATAAAATAACAAAAAATAATAATTTAATACTTTATACTGTATAAAACTGTGCCTTAATTTCCAAAGGCTGTCAGCACAAATTCCCCAGCATACCCGACAGTGCAGCTTATTATTTTTAAATATGTGAGATAACTAAGATCTTCTAATGGTGCATTAAAGTCTTGTTATTAAGATACTGATAAATTATTACTTAATTTTGTAGCTCCTGTTGTATGTAATTCATTGCTTAGTTCTTCTCGTGTGGCTTTGTTAATTGTAACAATTATGTCCGCATTAATGACTCGTTTTTCATCCTTCCTTTCCAGAAATGTTCTTCCCACATTACCTCAATTAAAGTAACTCTGTTTTTCTGTTCTGCAGCTATTTTCAATTGATTTTTGTGCTACTACACTATATTTTGTCTATTTATGTCATACCTCTTCCAGTCTTCTCCCAGTGTTTATAGTTACTTTCTCATAAATTTATATCACAATATTAATTTGTACAGTACTCATATGTTTGTACACTTTTAAAAATAATGGTTCTTTAATGGCACTTTATGGTTGTGTGTTTCCTCAGGGGCTCAAAAGTATTTTGACATTTGACTGACAAGTTGTTCCAAAGCCAGGTTGGAGCAGTTCCCTCATTATTTCATTAATTATTAAGCAGTCCATCATTAGCCAGAGAAAACAAATCAAACCCTTTAGAGCACAGGTGTCGAACTCCAGGCCTGGAGGGCCGCAGTGGCTACAGGTTTTCATTCTAACCCTTTTCCTAATCAGTGGCCAGTTTTCACTGCTAATTCACTTTTTTCCCTTCATTTTAATAGCCTTGTTACAAGGATTCAGTCCTCTGAATTGATTTGTTTCTTCATTAAATGGCAGCCAAACAGAAACAAGACATGAAACGAGCCAACAGATGACCAGCTTAACCTGGGGCTTCAAACTGTAACCAGTTTCTTAATGAGAAGCCAATGCTTGCTGTTAATTAAACCCGTTATGTAATTATTCATTCTGACACAGCAGAAATTTCCAAAACTGATGATTTTATGTTTTTTTCTAAGAACACCATCAAGATGTTTTGATGACCTGAGAGATCAGCCTTACTGAGACCTCCACCTTTCTCTATTTTCAGATTCTGTGTGATGGGCACAGGTGAGCTGGTCATGTGGCCACTTGTTTTGTGCCTCATTGTTTGGCCGGTAATTAAGGAAAAAGAAACAACTAAGGGGCCTGAGTCAAGCTAATTAAAATAAATAATTAGCAGCAAAAACTGGTCACTAATTAAGAAGATAGTTAGAATGAAAACCTGTAGCCACTGCAGCCCTCCAGGACTGGAGTTCGACACCCCTTCTTTAGAAAGATAGTAGAAACATCAGGATTGGTCAAATCAACCCTTTGATACATTCTTAAAAAGAAGGAACACCCTGGTGAACTCAGCAACACCTGACAGTCTGGAAAACCACAGAAGACAACTTTGCTGGGTGATCACTGAATTCTGTCCTTGGAGAAGAAGAACCCCTTCACAACATTTAGCCAAACCGAGAACATCTCTCTGGGAGGTAGACCTATGATTGCTAATGTCTACAATGAAGAGAAGAGTTCATGACAGTAAAGACAGAGGGTTTACCACAAGATGCAAACAACTAGTAAACCTAAAGGATAGTGTCGTGGCGAACAATTGTCACCAAAAGGCTTTTACCTGAAATGAAGGCTATTAGGACTCAGAGGATATGCAAACAGAGTCTATAGTTTTATTGCAATAAAGCAATAACACGGACTCAACCCAATTCAGCCAAATCATACTGAGCCGTGAACAATTCAACAGTCAAAGTTTATATAACCATTTCTTATCATTCTGACCTCGCTCATTGGCTGTTCCCTTCTGACTCCCCTCTGCACCTGGCCAGCTGGTATCCCAAGTTCTCATGGAAACCACCATTATCTCCTGACTTCCTTCTAAGCTGGCCACCGGTGTTTTTACTGTCTATTGTTCATCTTTATTTTCTGCTTCACTTATTTTTGATTGGCCTTGGGCAGGCAGATGTTCCTTCTTCCATTTTTGGGCTTTCTCTTATCATTTCCCCTTCCTTGGCTTTCAAGCTATTTTATATTTGGTGGCTTAAAGCTAAGCTTTAATTAAAAAGAAATATGGCATGCGCCTTTATTTAACGATTTTTGCATTAATATCTGCACTAAGGTTAATGCTTATATATTTTTCTATATTTATTTATGCTAATACATGAATACACTAATTTTATTTTCCATTACATCATCTTGACCTCGTTGTAATAATGCCTTTGCTGTTTCTGCTGACCATTTTTCTGTATTTCATCATTCCTTGCTTTCTGGCCTTCCAGCAACAGGTGTTCATATTCCCCCTTCTTTTGCCCTCGATATTTTCTGTACGTCATTCTCTTCTTGCTCTATCTTTCTAAGTTTCCCAATATTGGTAATTTTCCTCTAAGCTTAACTAAAAAATGCAATATGACTAATGTATTTATTTAACTATTTGCTTGACATATCTTATTTGCTTGTCATGTCTATCCATCCATCCATCCATTTTCCAACCCGCTGAATCCGAACACAGGGTCACGGGGGTCTGCTGGAGCCAATCCCAGCCAACAAAGGGCACAAGGCAGGAACCAATCCCGGGCAGGGTGCCAACCCACCATAGGACACACACAAACACACCCACACACCAAGCACACACTAGGGACAATTTAGAATCGCCAATCCACCTAACCTGCATGTCTTTGGACTGTGGGAGGAAACTGGAGTGCCCGTGACGCTGTAATTTATGCTAAATCTAATGCTTCAGAAGCTGTTAATTATTTTTATGTCTGTTTGTGCTAATACATAAATTTTATTTTCCATAATAGCAAGGACAGATTACACTTGACGAGCAAGCATTTTTACAAGCCTGTCCAGGTCTGGAACAATTCTCTTTGAACAAAGGAAAGTATAATTAATATATACCAGAATGTTGGAAAGAGAAGAGTGGAAAATGAAAAGAAACAGCTCATGATTCGATGAATTCCACATCATCTGTGAAACATGGTGGAGGCGGTTTTAAGTCATTATCATGCATGGCTGCAAATGGAAGTCACTATTGTTTATTGATGATATGACTGCTTGGAGAAGTAGAAGAATGATTTCTGAAGTGTATAAGGCTATACCATCTGCTCAGATTTTGCCAAATGCTACAAAGGTGATAGGACAATGCTACAGAGGGACAAGTAGCCAAACATGCTTTGAAAGCAAACCAAGTGCCTTTCAAGACAAAGAAGGGTAATATTCTTCAATGGCAAAGTCATGCATTTCACATGTTAAAGACAAAACCAATGGCAGAAAGTTAAACAAACAAGCAGTATCTGAAGACAGTTGCAGTAAAGAACTTGAAATGGTGGTTACCCAGCACTTGGAGACGGCCAAAGGTTCCTGACTTCAGGCAGTCACTGACTGTAAAGAATTTTCAACCAAATATTTAAAATAGATCATTATATTTATGATTATATTAGTTTGTCCAAATAAACCCCTGGAAATGGGAGGGCTATTGCAGAAAAATGGCTGTCATTCCTAAGCTGAAAGTCTCCAATTCAATTATATAATGATTGCTTTATTTTATATCCATTGTTGTGATGTACAGAGCCAAAATTATGAAAATTGTGTCGCTGTCCAAATACTTATGGACCTGATTGTACATCATAATAACTGCATTGTTAAGAACAGAGCAAGAATACGTGCCCACTTGGTTTTGGGCCAACTATGTCAGACTGCTGTCCCCTAAGAAATCATCAGAAGTGCTTCAATAATTGTCAAGAAATATGTCAATATAGACACGCTTTAGAGAAAAAAGAGTACAGAGCCCTTCAGGGGAACGGTCACCTTTAAGCCTAGGTCCAGGATGACAAGGACATCCTGTAACCGGAGGCTTTAAGTAGTGGAGCGTAAGAGGAAGAGGCAGCTTGATCAGTACTCCCGCCAGAAGTGACATCAGTGCTCCTCCGGATTGTCCTCCATTCTAACTCTGGTTAGTAGTTTTACATTCAAATTCCTCTTCATAATATTCGACAAACCCATCCCCATTGCTAATCTTATGTGCTTGACACCATGTAAAAAGTTAAAAGAGATTTATTCAAAAAACTAGCTGTTACACGGCCAAAGGAGATTCAACAAGGCAACAATCTGAGAGATTAACTCTTAAAAAAATAATGAAATTTCAATTTTGTATTTTTAAAGAAAGGGCGGCACGGTGGCGCAATGGGTAGCGCTGCTGCCTCGCAGTTATGAGACCCGGGTTCGCTTCCCGGGTCCTCCCTGCGTGGAGTTTGCATGTTCTCCCCGTGTCTGCGTGGGTTTCCTCCGGGCCCTAGTGTGTGCTTGGTGTGTGGGTGTGTTTGTGTGTGTCCTGCGGTGGGTTGGCACCCTGCCCGGGATTGGTTCCTGCCTTGTGCTCTGTGTTACCTGGAATTGGCTCCAGCAGACCCCCGTGACCCTGTGTTCAGATTCAGCGGGTTGGAAAATGGATGGATGGATGGATAAAAACAAACAAAAAAAACAAAAAAAAACTTCAAATCAATCAATCTCCTACCAAGATGTTAGCGTAAAAAATATAAATATAGTAAAAAATAGTGAAATGTCCATTGTATACATTGATGTTTCAAGTGATAAATATTTACACACAAAATGGTAGAAAGACTATGGTTTCAGAATGTAGATATCGATGTACTGTGCTTTTTGTAAATGCGAACAAGATGACGGTTAACGTGTGTATTGGGTCTACTAGCTCTAATGCAATGGTGCAGTTTATTTATGTATTTATTTTTTGTTGCTATTGTTTTCTTGCTGTGCTGGATCAGAATTTTTGCATACTAGACATCAAAATACAATACAATCACATATCCTTCGGCTTAAAAGATCTGAACTTTAACAACATGAATGTGTTCAGAACTACAGATCAGGAAGTTGCAAGATTACCGTTGAGCCTTTTAAGATGGGAAAGAGCATTACCAGTGAGGTGAATGCAAACAGAAAATGAGTGAACAGAGGTACAACCAAGCCCAAATAACATGCTTAACAGACTATCATTGTCTTGCTTGTTTCTCTACTAATATGTTTGGTAGAAATTAAAATGACTAAAATCAGGCTTTCTTTTAATTTATCATGGAGTAAAAGACTCCAACAATTGTATGATTATGAAATCCATAGCTCACAAAGGAATAATATAATCTTTATTGTGGAGACCACACTGCTAAGTCAGGTAAGAACAGAGGTGGCAGTCAGTGTATTTGTGGCAATGCTGCTGACTTGATTTGGAAATTCTAACAATAAAATGCATGACAATCTACCAGTGTATGGAATCCTCTGCAATTGTAATCACTGTTGTTTATATTCCACCACATACTAATGTATAAAAGCCACTCAACCTGCACTTCATTTTAACTGGTGGAATTAAAGAATCAGTCATTTTTCTTGAGATGTGATGAACACATATTTTGTCTAATAATTTTTTGTATTTAGTGACAACCTAAATAAAAATAAATTTACTTGACTTGATTTTTCAATACACGTTCCATACTAATGTTTAAATATGACCATACATATGGAATGGCAAATGAGGTACAATTATGAGTAATATTTAGCTGATAGAATATTCTGGTATCTTTGGTCTACCTTTTGTCATATTAATCAGTGTGCTCCTTAAGTGCTATACCAGCGTGTCTCCCATTAGGGGAGCATCATTACTGTTTTTAATGGGTGAAATTGTACAATTTTAATTAGTTCTGTTAATCTTAGTAGTATTTTTCTAATAATCTAGTTGATTTTTTAATAGTTTTTTTACAGCTTTTAGTCTTGTTATGAATTAAACCTGTTTGTTTTTTGAAAGCCTTTCCGTGTTGTGTGTCAAGTGATCGGTTCTCTGCAGTGCTGGATTTTAAAAATATCTGACAGGGCTGTGAGAGGGGAAAGGGAAAAAATCATTTTCAACTTGTTTTCTTTTTTAATTATATAATTATTTCAATATATTACTTGTTGCCTAGTTCAGTGAAACACAAGCAAGAAAAATATGTCTTTCAGTAAGAAATTCAAACCTACAACTAAAAAGGACAATTATGATATTTTTGGAACGCTACATGAATAGAAAACAAAAATGTAATATCACATTAGTCCATTAAAGTTAAATATTGTCATCTTGTTTGAGACCCATTTAAATGTTAAAAATCAATCTAGATTGAAGACATAATTGCAATTGAACTAGAGGAGTAGAAATTCTGATTAATTAACCAATCTCCTTTTTGACATTTGAGCTACTTCTGTCCCAGAATGTCAAAATATTATGGTAAAATGAAAACTGAATTAAACTAGTCAAAATCTAGAAAAATATGCAGTCTTGCCTGGTGTAATAAAGAATTCACAACTTTTGTTTTATTTTTAGTTTCTAATATGCACAGGGAACTTGTAATATATCTTATAATGGCCGGAAAATTTTGTTTTTTATTAAGTCCTGCTATAGATCTCACATCTTTCACCACATTAGCTAAAACTGCCTGAGAAGCTGGACCTGTGTTTATACTGTATCTAATGTTCCTTTTTCTATTCAGTGCACCATAGATAGTCATGAAGACTTCTTCAGAGATCTCTAAAATTAATCAAACAATTACTCCTTGGATTACAAAATTTTTATATAAACATGGAGAAAAGGCTAATTTAATGCTAACCTATTAAATACATAAGAAAGAGAATTTCAGTAATTCAATTACAATTAACAATTGAGTTGGAATCAAAGTTACTGAACACAGAGGAATAAGGAACATGTTTAAGATATATTATAAGACACTCTGCTGTTATCCAACAAAAACTGGAATAATTTACAGATGGAGATACACCAAGCTAACACCATGTAATATTTTTAAAAACGTCTGAAAACTCAGTTTTTAATTTGGCTTTTACAGTGCAGCATTTTAATTATATTTGTAATAGTTTATACAGTACATGCACAGAAATATCAAATTCCTCATGCATTTGCAATCATTATTAATCTCTACTTTTCTCAGTTTTCTGTGTCACCACCACCTGATCAAAGTACTGTGCTGTGCTGTGATGTTCAAAATGAAAGCGGATACTCCTGTTGCCAATGAGGTCCACTGCAAAACAAACTGCTTATGCACATTTATGTTAGATAGAATGCCAGTGGGGGCTGGGTGGTCTTTTGGCCTTGGAACACATGCAGACTTTATTTTCTTCTCCTGCATCTTGCATCTGATCCAGCAGTTTCTTTATTTTTTTCTGTTCTCCTGGACCATTTGACCATAGCATCCAACTTACCATGATAGACTCAAAAACAAATCTATAAATAAGGACTCTGTTTCATCTGTTACTTGTAAATCTATGTTATGTAAGTGTTTATTGAATTATTCTTATTTACTGTTTCAGGTGTGGCATTTATTAATTCCTTTTCTTATCTACTTTTATTTTGTATTTCTTTTCTTGAAAGTTTTTAGTTTGATTTCTTGTAAAGCACTATGAGCTACATCCTTTGTATATAAAAATGCTATAAAAATAAAAATGTAGTCTTTGGAATTTTAAATAATGCTCCTATTGAAGACTTTTTAAATAAAATACTAAAACCACAGATCATGCCTATAAAATAGACAAGCTGGAAAAAACTTAATTGGTAGGTTGTTACAATTAGAACAGCTGCAAAAAACGTATGAAAAAAAAACTTATAAATTAGGTCAATTAAAGCTTACTGTTCAACAAAATCAGAAAATACATCCTCCTGCCTAAAACATTATGCCAGGTATAATGTTCTGTTCTTTCCTAAGAAAAACAAAAGCCTTTTTGAATGCACCGCCTACAGGTCAATTTCTCTAGTAAGCACTGATATTGACATTCTGGCTGAAGCTCTCACAAACAGAATACATAAAGTGCATCCTTCTATTATTTTGCAAGATCAATTTGGATTTGTTAAAATGCAGACAACTTCCATCAATTTTTGATGTATATTAAACTTAATAAACATTACAGCAGCAATAGAGCTTCCTGAGATCTTGCTGCCTTTACTCATTGAAAGAGCCTTTGATGGAGTTGAACAGGGTTACCTTTTGGCTAAATTACAGAAATTTGTGGGAGGAATTAAATATGTGTGCATGGATTAAACTATCGCAATCTAACCCAAAAGCTTCAGTTCTTGTAAATAATGTAAATTCTCATTTAGAATCAGATTGATGTGTTGTCACAGATCTTATTTGGCATTATTACTGAACCACTCACTATCCACTGTAGTATGAGATGTATGATTACTCAGTTAAGTAATTATACGTTTTACCTTCGGCAATGCAGTAATTACTGAAAAAGATCAACAAGATGCCCCCCAAGAGACCGAAAGTTAAATGTAAGTTGAGTGAGGGATCTCTGTTTCACCTTCTGGCAGGGACACCAAAAATATAAGATCTGTAAAATTTATGAATGATGTTCTTATATTGACAAAAGTCTACTGTATATTAACACTTTCACTTTCTTTGTTGTGGTTTGACTTGGCAATAGATTTACTTTCACAAATAACCCAAACATAATTGTTGAAATAAATAAAAATAATAAAATGTATTTATAATGTAAGGAGGCAGCACGGTGGTGCAGTGGTAGCGCTGCTGCCTCGCAGTAAGTCCAAAAACATGCAGGTTAGGTGCATTGGCAATCCTAAAAATTATCCCTAGTGTGTGCTTGGTGTGTGTGTGTCCTGCAGTGAGCTAGCACCCTGCCCAGGGTTTGTTCCTGCCTTGCACCCTGTGTTGGCTGGGATTGGCTCCAGCAGAACCCCGTGACTCTGTGTTACGATATAACGGGTTGGACAATGACTGACTGATGACTATAACGTAAGGATAACAGAAGATATAAGCAAACATATATCTATGTATGTATGGATGTATGTATATACTGTATACTAGCTGTGTTAGCCCGTGCTGTAAAAAGCCCGGGGTCCTAGAAACTATTGAAATCATCAGAAAAAAAATTGACATTTAGAGATGGCAGGTAATTGAAAAGAACTACTCTGGGCATCTCTCTCCTAGGAGGCTTCGTTTTGCCGATGTGCATCACTTGTGCATTAGCGGCTAAGTGACTTTATCTTTCTTTGGAGGTTTCATTTTGCCAATGTGATCACCTTGCTTGTGTATTTGTGGTGGGAGGAAAAGTAAAAGGGATACCATTTTGCCGATGTGCTCGCCTCACTTCTGTATGCTGTACTCATGCTCTCAATCACATTCCCATAAAGCCTTCTCAAGCTCTCATTATTTTTCAAGACACTTTCCCACCTCCTATCTGGCCTTATATATTCAGTCTTTGAAGGTGACACTCTCAGCATGCCTCGTGTGCATCACCAAAGCCAAACTGACCAATCAGACTAATTGTTAACTGGTATTAAAAGTGTATGGCCCTGGCTTTTAAGCCAGGACCTGTGTTTTAGCCATAGCAAAACATGTATAATATCAGTATGTCCTACACCAGGGGTAGGCAACGTCGGTCCTGGAGTGCCGCAGTATGTGCAGGTTTTTGTTCCAACCCAGTTCCTTAACGAGAACTCAATTATTGCTGATGAAGCACATATTGCTTAAGTGACATTTTAATGCTTCATTTTAGTGGTCTCGCTTGTTAAGGTTCTCCAACCTTAATTGCTTATTTCAATCTTAAACTGCTGCATTCAGTGTTTTAATTGCTCCTTATTAGCAATAAGATGTAAAACAGGGGTAGGCAATGTCGGTCCTGGTGAGCCGCAGTGGCTACAGGTTTTCATTCAACCCAATTGCTTAATTAGAAACCAATCATTGCCAGTCTCAGACCTTATTTAATTTTATGGCTTGTTAGTCTGTGCAATGTAAGGCTTTTATATCGTAGATTTTTTTCCTTTCCAAGGATATCATCCAAATGATTTGAAGCCTAAAACAGATCATTTTCAGTCTGTCACATTTTTCTATTAAGTGTTTTATTAAATCAAACCGTGCATGATGAACACACACAGATGTAATTGGAAAAAAGCTAGCTGGAGAACTGCTGGCTGCTTTGTCTTTTACATCTTATTGCTAATAAGGAGCAATTAAAACACTGAATGCAGCAGTTTAAGATTGAAATAAGCAACTAAGGTTGGAGAACCTTAACAAGCGAGACCACTAAAATGAAGCATTAAAATGTCACTTAAGCAATATGTGCTTCATCAGCAATAATTGAGTTCTCGTTAAGGAACTGGGTTGGAACGAAAACCTGCACATACTGTGGCACTCCAGGACCGACGTTGCCTACCCCTGTCCTACACCACTTCCATAAAACTTAAAGAGATGAGATTGTTCTTTATATTACTGATCCATATGCCTCAGTTTTATATGTATTAAATATATTACCAGAGTTTTACAAAATTAAATTTTTCTGCCTTAATTTGAGTAGCTTGACTTTTTTTTTCTTTTTTTACTTTTTTCCCCTATGAACAGACATTTATGTCAGGTTAAATCTGATCATTTTTCTTTAACCAATTCACAGGACTTAATTTACTTAGGAATCGTAAATATTCAATGGCATAACAACATATTCAGGCTTAAGCAACCTGATGGAGTATGTTATGAACTGGTTAAGAAATTATGAATTGGTGAAATCTAAATCTCATATTAGCTGGGAGAATGAATAATATTAATTTACGGAAGAAGGGAATGCGAGATTGACAAGTGGATTACAGCAGTGGCAGCTGTTCTACAGACACTGTGCCAATTTGTTGTGGTGAAACAGGAGCTATGTGTAAAGGCAAAACTGTTGGTTTACTGGTTGATCTATATCCCTGTCCTTACCTATGATTGTGAGTTGTGAGAACAAGAGGCAAAAATGAGGCTTTTACACAGGGTGTCTGGTCTGAAGTCTGTGATAGAGTAAGAAGCGCTGAAATTCGGAAAAGCATCAGAGTAGAGTCACTGCTCCTCCGGGTAGAAAGGAGCCAGTTGAGGTGGTTTGGGCATCTCATAAGAATACCCTCTGGATGGCTCTTCATAGAGCTGGTTTGGACATGGCTCAATGGATGAAGACCATGCAACAGACCCAGAATACACTGCAGAGATTATATCTTAGTAAAATCTGGGAATTCCCCAGAAGAAGCAGGCATCTATAACTGGGGACAGGAAAGTCTCGGATGACCTGCTTGGCCTGCTGACAGTGCAAGGAGTCCCTTGAAGGTTGCATTATTATTAAAAAAACAATCATTTGTTGCCTCATTCCTATAGTACACAATATTCAATATCCTTTGTTGTTGGGATTCTTCTGGATGGGTGTTCTGAGAATACATTTGCATCCTTCAAAAAACTGTGTCCCAAATATAGCTTATAATACATGCATTTATTTTACTACATGCAAGTTAGGGACTTTGCTAAAAGCAACCTCAAAAACTATTCCAACTTTTCTTCACTATAGTATCTACTGCAGAAATACCTACAGTGCATCTGGAAAGTATTCACAGCGCATCACTTTTCCACATTTTGTTATGTTACAGCCTTATTCCAAAATGGATTAAATTAATTTTTTTCCTCAGAATTCTACACACAACACCCCATAATGACAATGTGAAAAAAGTTTACTTGAGGTTTTTGCAAATTTATTTAAATATTTAAATTTATTTATAAAACCATGTTTTATCAATAATTTTATTTATGTACAAAGGTCTAGTTTATTTGACATAATTTTCACTGAAAATGTAACATTTTTTCAACAAGTAAGTAGTCTTAATAAACCATGAAATACAATTAATACATGTTACAAGGATTAAGGTACTGTAAAAGGCAAAAATAAATTGTTATAAAAACTTAGCATTAGAAGGCTGTTGGTGAGGTTAATCGCCCTACAGTGCTGGAAAATGTAAATTTATTTTGGTTTTCAAGTGGCTGTTTCAGATTTCTATTAGCCCAGTAAAGAAATTAAAAATTATTATTAACTATAAAATTGCAGCTAGTTTAGATTACTACCTTTCAATCTTACCTCAACCGGTCCACAGAAGATACCTTATCAATTCCTTAACACAGTCCTGCTCATCTGGATATTTGTACTGGCTGAATACACAACATATTGGCGACGAGGATGTCTTTACTATCACTGCAACAGCCGGCACCTTTCCTTCCACACCCGGGTGAGCCTACAGTTACTTTCACTGCTTGGGTACACATTTTTGAGAATTACATGCATGCCGCTAATCAGGTCGAGGTACCCAATGCGAGAAAATGAGCTTTGCTTATTCATTGTCTCGGAGCAGAATGGCAACGTATTTTTTACACATTACCAGCTGAAGACAATACATAACACTTCTGTAACGGTTCTAAAAAGGTTTTTTTTGCGGCGAAAGTTACTGTTGTCGCTGAACGTTAAAAGATCCACCAACGTGGCCAAAGGGCTGGAGAGTCCATCGAGCAGTACGTTGCAGCTTTACGAGAACTGGTGGTTACTTGTGGGTTTGGAGAACTGACTGATGAAATGATACGGGATCAGGTTGTGGAAAAGACAAGTTCTTCTCATATCAGAGAAGGGCTATGTCTGGAGTCTGATTTAACTTTGTCGAAAGCAACTACAATTACAAGCCAGATTGAATACGCCATGGCTGAGGCCAAAACACTTAGCCAAGGGGCGGCTGCTGCCAGTGTGCACGCTGTTCTTACAACGCAAAAATCGGACAAAACGCCTCTGTACAAAAGCAGTACAGTAAGACATAAAGCGCCGGCGCAACTAACAAGACAGTTAACTGATATGCAGAAAAAGAAGTGTTTTAGGTGTGGATCAGCGCAACACACAGCAAATCATGCGGGGTGCCGTAAATGTAAAAAGCATGGTAATTTTACGAAAGTTTGCCGCAGTGCAAGATATACGGAGGTTCATGAAGTAACTACTCTTGAAGTTACGGTGTTGCATGTAGAACACAATAATATGAATACCTTGGACAAGATCCTGTGCACTGTCTCCATCACTACTGTATCAAATAGAGAAGAGATTCCAATTAGCCTGATGCTTGATAAAGGTTCAGCTGTTTCTATTTTACCTGAATTGGTTTATTCTACTTATTAAGCAAAGGACTCACATACAGGTCCTAAACTGCGACTGGTTAGTTACCTAAAAGAACAAATTCCTGTTCTTGGATGCCTGCCTGTGACTGTAACATACCAGTCCAACAGTGTGGATGCTGGGTTTCATATAGTACTGGAAGGAACACCTATACTGGGTAGAGATCTATTTGCTGCACTTAATTTGCAATTAATGGATGGCTGTATTACATTGCCCTTTACCTCAACCAGTGTCAGCACTCACACCATCAGTCAACAACAGTGTTCTGGGTTGTGCAAAAGACTTTGTGCATAAAATAAAAATACGAGCAGATGTGAAGCTGGTCCAACAGAAATTGCAACGTTTACCTTCTCAATAAGAGATGCCATTTCAGAGGAGTTAAAAAAGCTAGTTGAATAAGACATAATTGAAAAAGTGGAGTCATCTGAATGGGTTTCACCAATTGTAGTAACCTTAAAGAAAACAGGAGGGATTCGTTTGTATGTTGATCTGCGTGAACCTAACAAAGCAGTTGTAATCCATTACCAATTATGGAAGAAATATTTGCAGAACAAAGAGATGCAAAGGTATTTTCAACACTGGACCTTCAAAGTGCCTGTCATCCAGTACAACGTCATGAGGACAGCCAAGATATAACTACATTTATCACCCATGATGGTTTATTCCGCTTCAAACGTGTTCCTTATGGACTTGCTTTGGCACCTGTTTTCAGAGGATGATGGTGGCAATTTTAAGAAATGAGCAAGGCACACAGTGCTATTTGGACGATATTATTGTGTATGGGTCAACTCCTGACTTTCATGAAAAACACCTTAAAGCTGTCTTGCACCACATTAATGCAACAGGATTACAACTGAATTTTTCAAAACGTCAGTTGGGAAACACAGTTTCGACCAGTGTTTCCCAAACCTGGTCCTGGGGACCCCCTGTGGCTGCAGGTTTTTGTTCCAACCGGATTCCTAATCAGTGACAACACCTGATAGCACTGATCTCATTTAATTAGATGTTTTTTTTTCTTTTATTCGACATTCAGAAAAGCATAGCAGCACGATTTTTACATTTATAAGACATTCTGCTTTAGCTATAGATTTAAATGATTAACTCAAAATTTGTTAATTTCATTATACTTTGCCCTTTCTCTGTGCAGTTTTTCCCCCTTCGTTGGATCTTAATAATGACAGTTTAAAATGAGCAGAGCAGACACCCAGGCAAACAACACTGAATAATCAAAGGCTACAACTACTTTAGAGTAAGACCCACCAATTAGTAAATAATGGATTAATTAAACAATTAGAACACCTAGAAAAGTAGAATGAAAATCAAGATTAAAATACTGTTAAAAAGAAAAAAAAAAACCTTATTCCTATATAATTGCGTGGTACATTTTGATATATATTTTTTTTAAGAAACTAAGTTTTCTAATTTCTATATTTTTCCCTAAACACAGAACTTGGGAAATATCAGTTCACTTAATTAGCCCAGGAGTTCAATTAAAAACAGAAGCCAGTTGGAACAAAAACCTGCAGTCACAGGGGGTCCCCAGGACCGAGTTTGGGAAACACCAGTTTAGACAAAACAAATTGTCATTCTTAGGTCATATAATTTCTCAAGAAGGCTTAAAACTGGATGCAGAACATGTGAAAGCAGTTACGCAAGCTCCTGCACCATCTGACCTGCAGGCATTACATTCCTTTTTGGGTCTCACTTCTTGGTATGCTAAATTAATACCTAATTACGTATCAGTGGTTGAACCATTGAGAGCATTACTCCGTGGAACTTCAGTGCTTACAGTATGTGGTCTGATGCAGCCCAACACAGTTTTGGTATTGTCAAACAATTAATTGTAAATAGCCCAGCACTAACTCTGTCTGACCCTACATTACCTACTGTGGTCACTGCAGATGCTTCAGACTATGGGTTAGGTGCAGTCCTTTCACAAATTCACTCAGATAATAAGGAGAGAACTGTATCATTTACATCTAGAACACTCAGCGAAACAGAAGGAAAATACTCAACAGTAGAGAAAGAGGCTCTGGCATGCGTATGGGCTACAGAAAAGTGGAGAATGTACCAGTGGGGACGTCACTTTACTTTATGGACATATTATAGCCCACTGACAACATTACTGACAAGTAAAGGACTGGGAAGAGTGGGAATGCGCATATCTAGATGGTCAGCCAGACTTCTAAATTTCAATTACGCCATTCAATACAATCCAGGTTCAGAGAATATTACAGCTGATTGCTTGTCACGACTACCTTTACCTAGCATAGATAAAACACTTGATGAGGATGTTGAGGTGGTTGCACTGATAAAGGCATTCCCTTCCATTATTACTCCAGAAGAATTTAAAAATGCCTGTCTTAAATGCCCGGTACATATTAAGCTAAAAGAGCTTTTACAAAAGAAATGGCCAAAAACTGAAAAAAACCTAGACCCAAATCTTCGAGTGTATTACAGAGTGAGGCATGAATTGTCTTTAATGGATGGCTATATCACTCGTCGATCTCACCACTTGCTGGTGCCTCTGGACTTACATTATAAACTTGTACATATAGCACATGAGAGTCATCAAGGTATCGTCAGCACCAAACAAAGATTGCCAGATCTGTTTTGGTAACCTGGAATGGGTGCCCAGGTGGAAGCGGCAATTCGTTCATGTGTAACATGTCAACTCCATAACAAAACAGCTATTGTACACACTCCTCCACTTCAGCCAGTACCTTTTCCTAACTTTGGGAAAAACTTTCAATACATATTGTAGGACCATTTGCAGATGGAGCACTGGACTGCCGCTTTGCAATTACTCTGATAAATTATTACAGCAAATGGCTAGAAGTGGCTTTTACTTCTCAAGTAACATCTGCTACTGTGATTGCGTTCCTCACATCAGTTTTCAGCAGAGAACGATATCCAAAGGAACTGATTTCAGATAATGGTTCTTAGTTTGTCTCGGCGGAATTTGAAACCTTCCTGAGAGAGAGGAATATAACACACAGAAAATCATCATTATGTTATCCCCAGGCAAATGGTGAAATTGAGAGATTCAACAGAAGTCTCAAAGAAATGATCTAATCGCCAGCCTTGAAGGAAAACCTTGGAAAGCATTTGTTACTGAGTTCTTACTTAACTATTGAGCAACTCGCCATGCAAAAACCAAGATGTCTCCTTCAGAGCTACTTCAGGGTAGACAGATGCATACAAAGTTACATATTGCAGTGTTGAAAGAAAATATAAAGCCGGGGACACAGAAGAAAGCTATTATGGATGCAGTACAACAAAAACAGGACAAAATTTACACAGATCTAAAGTGAGGGGCCAGGGAAGTTGATTTTCAGCCTGGATCATTTGTGCATGTGAAAAAACATGGAATACAAAAGAAAGGAAGATCTAAGCTTACTAAACCACTTCGAGTATTAAGAAAAAAAAGGACAGTATACCTATGAGTTGTTGGATGGAGGTATATGGAATGCTTTTCATCTTGCTCCTGTTCGTTCAGACCCCGGAGAGGAAAATGATGAAAGACATCTATCTGTTTCTATTATGCCACACAGACTTGCCCAATCTGAACTTGTTAGACGGAGTGAAGGAGTTAGAAAACCACCTGTATAGGCAAATGATTACTAGATGTAAATTACAATAATAGTTGGTTTTGGAGGAATGCAGAATGTATTTTCACATGTTTTCTCAATGTAAAAATCCTGTGTACTAACTGGGATGATTCAGTTCAAGTTCTGTTAGTTTACAAAATGTAATTTGGTACAAGCTTTACTTACTATTGGGGGAATATGTGGTGTTCCTGCTGTGTTCAGTAGAGGGCAGTATGCATGGAAGGAAGGGGGAGAGGGAAAAGAGGAAAACTAGAGAGAGGATCGTTGGGTTGAGGTTGAGTTTGTCAATAAAAGGATTTTGAAAAGGAGACTACGTGCTGTTTGTACTGGCTGAATACACAACACTAGAGTACTGCTTATAGATTATAGTTCCACATTTAATATTGATAATCCATCAAAACTGACAATCAAGATCCTAAAAATGTAATGCCACCCTTTACATCTGGATTACTGCCTTTCTAATTGACTGGTCCCAGCAATTGCTGACTGGCAGCATTGTCTGCTAAGCTTGCTGCTATTCTCGTTCTTAACTTATGACTGTGCAACTTAGAACACTTTCGTCTCCATCGTTCATATTTATTCAGTGAGCCCGATCTCAGACAATAATAGGACCATTTCAAAAGAGAGCTTTTGATGCAATGGTGCCAAGACAACAACCCCTCCCTCAATATCACAAAAGACAGTTGGTCTTCAAGATGTGGGATGCAATGGCTAACCCTAACCCTAAGCCTAATTTGCATTACTGATTACTTAATATGGGTGAAATACATCTTTAGCTATTGTTAAAATTTTCTCATATGCAGAGAAAGTCCTGGATGTTTCCATTTATGCTTACCAGTACTAGCAGACGCCCCCACAGCCCCTGCATGGGGGCTCCGGATCCAAAGTGTCCCCTCACTAGACCTACACACAAAATAAATGTAACATTTTCCAAAAAGAAAGAATATCTTGTGCATTTTTTGGGCTAAATGAAACAATAAAAAGCTGGTATGTCACGTTGCTTCACATTATAGGCAACAGACGAGTGAATGTAAGAAAATCTATACAAGTTAGCTAGTAGATAATGAAGAGATCCATTGTGATAAGAAAAAGAAAATGACCAAGTGCTGCCTAAATCTGCACAATTAAGCATCTTGTCAAGTGTAGCAGAAAAGTAATAAATTAATAATAACTGTAAAACTAATAATAAACAAAACAACAGTAGTGACAATGGTAACAAATGTACTGCATATAAATTTGCTACTTGGGGCAGATCTGAGGGCAAGTCGTCAGCACAGAGTTCAGAATCAAGACAGCTAAAGGGTAGAAGCTATTGCAGAACCTGGCAGTAGTGATGTGCAAAACTATTCTTTTTAGTGATTCGATTAATTTTGTTCAGTTCACCAAAATGATTTAAATATTTCAATCATTGATTCATTCACTTCAAAAACAACAACAAGCTACTGTATTTTCTAGTTTAAAATCTAGAATAGTATCATAACAGTGTAACAGCTTTAACCACCAAGCAATATAAACAATATAAAAGCAAGCAACAAAATACTGTATATAATTCACATGTAACAATAATAATAATATATAAAATTTCAACAATTATATAGAAAAAAATATATACAAATAGAACCTTAGAATAGTGCACACATCACGATAAAACTGTGAGGAAATTGAAAATGGCAGTGTAATCACAACCACAATATAAAGGCAAATATAACAACCAGTGTTAAAAAGCAACAAAACAACAAACAAGAACTAGAACAAACAGAAAATTTGCAACACATTAAAACTGTGGTGAAAAAATATTTCAAATTATTAAATTAAAATAAAGACATTTACAAAAGTGTAGACTGTGGACTCACATGAGGTTTGCATTTAGGAATGCAATCTGATTGACCTTGTCACTGGTAAGTCTGTTCCTTCTTTCTGAGAGAATTTGTTCCATCTTGGAAAAGAATCTCTCAGATAGAACAGATGTGGCTACAAGGTACAATCGGGACAACACCAATGATGACCATTTTGGGTATGTATTTTTTTCTGTTCTGCCACTACTCAAGGGGATCCCTTTTTCTGTGCAGAAGAGGCTTCTTCAAATATGCCCATATTTCCATAACAGAATCAAATGCAGTGGAATAAGTGGAGACAGGTCCAGCTGTACGTTCTACAAAGTCCTTCCAAATCATGGATTTGCTGTTAATTGTGTCATGCTGCTTTTGGTCCATCACCTGAGGCTCCTCTTGATGCACCCTTCCTGGAGCATGGGTTCTGCTTTTGATGGCATCAGCAGCAGCTCTGCTGTCAGTGAATGGTTGCTGCTTGAAACGTGGATCTAGTAGAGCAGCCTCAGCAATCACCTGGGGCCTCATGCATAACGGCGTGCGTAGAATTCACACTATAACATGACGTAAGCACAAAAGCGGAAATGTGCTTAAGCACAAAAAAATTCAGATACATAAATCTGTGCAAACGCCAGCTTCCACGTTCTTCTGCTACATAAATCCCGGTCAGCGTGAAAATTAACGCACGTGCACGCGCCTGCTGCCCCACCCCAACTCCTCCCAGATTTACGCCTTTTTGAATATGCAAATCAATATAAATAGCCCTTAAGCTCAGCACTCTGTCAAAAGGCAATGGCAAAAGCAAGAGGGAAAACAAGAATTTCAGCGAATACCAAGTGGAGGCAAAGAAAAACGTACTATTTGTTGATTTAAACAGTGGTATAAACAACAAAAGGAAGTTGATCGAGTGACATAGAGTGTCGGAGAAACTCAAAAGCTCAAGTTCACAAAGTCGCACAGTGCCCAAAATAAAAAAGTTGTCAGATATCAAAGTCGCCATGAAAAGGTGAGTCATAGCCCACCGTCTGAGTGTCATATGAAAGCTTATTAGGGTACAGAGAAAAAAAAAGGCACACAGTGTGAAAAAAGCACAAAATGTCAACTTTAATCTCAAAATTTCCACTTTAATCACGTAGTTTATTTTGTCATTAAAGTAGAACATCATAAACTTCATCTTAAAATCCTTTAATTTACTAGTTTCTCAAATCCCATTGTAACTAAAGTAGCACGTTAAATGCTTTGTTTTGTATTTGATCTTCTGTGTGGGTGAATCACTACGTGCTTCCGGGCTTTCTCTTCCTCCGACAGGACACAGAATCCATTACATTCGTAATATTACAGCTCTCTGAATAATTAAAATACTGAGAAGTATACGTGATATCATTTTCATGATGATAGGAGTTAAAGCATGTTATTAAACATGGGAACACGGTGGAGTAGTGATTGTTCGTGTCTCACGCAAGATGCTTGCTGCGCCATGCGTGACCATCTCAATGAAATACTTTATTACAGAAGTACTGTTTCTTTCAAACGTACTAACCCCCAATTCCTGTCCTTACTTTTCTTTTTCCAAATACCCAATCGCCACACAATCATTTCTGTAATAGACATTAAGCCATCTATAAGCTCAGAACGCCGATTCTTCAAAACTTTTAAGGAACATTGAATTATCTTCATAGTACGTGTTTAATTATTCTATCCATCTATCCTTCCAGTGTCACTCCAGCCACAGCAAGAATACAGCGCGAGGCAGGAACAATCTGTGAACGGAGCATCAGCGGCTCGCTAGCGCTGCGGCACCATGTAGCTAAAGTTTTATCTGTATAATATAATAAACATATTTTGCTGCATTTCATCTTAAAAATGATATTGTCATCATATGTAAATACGTGTTTTATAAAGTGGCTCAGGTTGTGCAATTATAACTATCGCAAGTTTACAGTGAGGTAATTGTACTTATAAGATCAAACAGTTCTACAAGGAGCACTTGATGGACTGATTGACTGCGTTTAGAGTTCTTGGGATGAAATTGTTTGTGAGCCGAGAGGTCAGTACAGGAAAGACTCTGAAGCGTTTGTCAGATGAGAGCAGTTCAAATAGCAAATGGCTGAAGCAGTGTGTGCTTGATGCTGTATAATTCTCTTTCCGATCAGCTGCTGTACAGCTGTGATTCACACTCAGATATAGTGATATAATTATTCCGAGTGGTGCAGTGAAAATAATATTGAAAAAGATGATCCACTGTGGCAACCCATAAAGGGAGCAGCTGAAAGAAGAAGAAGAAGGTGCAGTGAGAGTAACAACGCTAAAGCAGCTATGGTATTTGTAATACTTTGACCATTCTGTGGACCATTATATTGTTACAGGTTAATTACAATCAGATGCATTAAACTAATAAACAATATGCAGTTAATTTCAGTGTATTTATAAAGCCATCAGGGATGTGGATCTGAAAAAGAAAGGATAACCACACAAGAACAGTAGCACTGGTTTGACGCTGGGTGCCGCCAGTCTGCAAAACCGAGCAGAGAACTTGCGTATGACAGGATATGAGCTACCGTGGAAATGTGTGTGGTTTTACGCCAAGTTTAGGTTTTATATATCGTGATTTGAATGTGGAAACGTTCCTATGCAACATTTTTGTGTGTACGCACCATTTATACATGAGGCCCCTGGTGATTTTCAATTTGGTAGAACTGTTTTTCCATTTCTGATTTTCATGGTCTCTACCTTGTGCATCATGGTCCTTGTAACTTTCTCGCCCTCAGCAGTGATGCGGTGATTCTCTGAAGGTCTCTAGCCAGAATAATTACCTTTGATGCAGTTGCAAACCTGAAACAGAAACAAAACATAACTGAGACAAAAAAGAGTAAAATTCCAAATTTAGTTTTAGTATACATTTGCTACCCGTATTTCTATTTGTCACTACTTACTATTTATATTGGATCCAAAACTCAAATGTGCATGGAGTGCCTCTGGATGTGGTCCCAAAGTTATATATCAAATTTGATGTCAATAAATACAATGACATCTGAAATATAGATTCTCTTTGACATCTGATCCATTTGTTAGTTGAGATAACTTCTGGGCCATTTTGTGATTTAAATACATTAAAACATAGTATTACATACCTTTCCGTAGTCATTTTCACTCAAAGTCATTTCCTCTTCAAAGGCCTGGAGAACCCTGGTCACATCAGCTTGACCCCTCAGTCTGTAGATGACACATTTTCCAGTGCAGGATTAACCAATGGGATGGGATCCTTGCACTCTTGAAATCTCTTCAATATGTAAATTGAATTCTACCTTGTCACCACAGCCTGTTTCATTCATAGTTCAGGCAAGCCCATCTGTTTCTGATTGGCTCAGAGAAATTCAGCAGCTACGGTACCTCTCTATAAAAGCTCCTCAATTGCCTTTACTTTTTCCACTGTTGGCTTTATGGATTTCAGGCTCTCCCTGACCACAATATTTATTGTGTGAGTAAAACATGGAAGACAATTCTAACCATTACACCTCACAGCAGCTGTGGTATTTGCAGGATTGTCACTAATGCATGCAACAATTGTGTTTTATAGTCCCCACTCTTTTATCACTATCTGCAGCACCTGTACCAGGTTGTCAGCGGTATGTCTTCTGTAAATTCAAAGCAATCTAGGACATTTGAAGTGAGCCTGCAATCAATTATGAAGTAACATGTAACTGTCACTTTGCATCCAATGTTGTACTGTATATGCCCTGCTGTTTTTTCTGAGTCTTTGTGAAGTGCTTTGAGGAGGGAAAAGGTGCTATATGAATAAAATGTATTATTATTATTATTATCATTATTCTCATGTAACTTCTTGTTGTCCAATAGTCTGTAGTAATACAAGCATGATAAGCCTGCTGAACTCTCTCCTGGACATCTGCCCCTGTTTTATTGTACAGCTGTGGTACAAAAGTCCTGGACAGTGTTGTTCTGTTTGGTAGTGTGCATGTGGTGAACACGGTGCTTTTGTGTAGCCCCTAAAGCCTATGTTCTCAGTTGTAGAAAATGGCTAAAAATATAGTGCCACCATCTTGGCAAGTTCCTCATCAGTTTATTCTGGTTCTGTGGTCCAAAAGCCGCAAAGTAAAATTGGAAATGAACCTCTGGCTACACACACTAGGTCTTATTACAGGTGCAGTATCTGTCTGACGGTGGTAGGTCCAGAACTTTCACTAACATTTGCATCTGTAATACTTGCCTCCATTTGCTGCCCTGGTCTTCTCACAATATGCTGCTAGTGGGTTCCTGGTTGTTTCATTTTTAGGTGATTGCAAATTAGCTATGTAACCATCCCTTAACAGATAGCACATTCTTACAGAGTGAACACTTGGCAGTAACCTAAATTGCACTTTGTGTCTGTCACCCATCTTTCTTTCCAAAACTGCTCTTGCTGTTTGAGTGACATGGAGGAGCCAGTCTGCATCCCCACACGCATCCCACTATGCATGCATTGCGTACAGTGCATGCACATCAGACACTCAACAATCACAATCGTCATTTGTGAGTGTAAACTTACTGCTGCAAAGTATCTAATATTGCTAATAACACATTTGCAAAAATTAAGACAAAACATAATGATGTCATATAGAAGTAAAGCTTTAATAAAATTATTAAAATTACGTTTTTGCACATTTTTTATGCACAATGGTGAAACATCTTGTTTTGCATTTTAATCTGGTTATTGTAGCCTACTAGCCTACATCCTAATCAAATAAGCAAATATTTTTATAGCATATATGTCAAACGAAACACAATATGTGAGTGCTTACATCTTGTACATACATGTACATACATGCCTGTACTATGCATTACAGTATGCTGTATTTAAAATGTAGGCTAACAAAGTCGAATTGTTCATATTTTAATTGTACATTTATAAATGTAGTTCCATAAAAATGTTAGCAATTTCCAGTGGGTGGCTCTCTAAGGAGTCCTTCAGTCAGTCAGTGAACTGAGATTCAAGGTAGTGCATGATATGTGTCTGCAGTTTGTTCCTCCATTCAGTACACAAACTGATTCTTTCAGTGAACTAGTTCAGTGTACTGTACTGTACTCAGCATGAGTTTGTTGTCTGCAGTTCGTGAACAAACTTGCAATGGCTCTCCAGATCAGCAGGGGGCATACAGGTTCACTCAATCAGTCAGTGTACTGAGACAGTCATAGTCACTCAATCAGAGTGTCATCTGCCAAGTCACTTGATGGGTAGTTGTCATCATGACCGTTTTGCTGAAACAGTTTATTGATAAGCAATTTCCCAAAGACGATATTTAAGTGAAGTTAAGATGATGCTTCAGACTGTCACAAAATGCAGTATAAAACATAGCATGCACTGTGCATGCCTCAAAACAATTAATTATTTAATGCCATCATACCAGTAAGTTTGTTCAGAGACCAAGACAAGTACAAAAGAACAAGTTTGTCTGCTCAATGCACATCACACCCTGGCAGAACTGGTTCGAATGCTACAATACCTTGTGCCAGATGGAAGTGGGACAAAGAAACCATGGGAGTAGTGGGAGTGTTCCTTCACAATGCAAGTCAGTCTTCAATGGATGGCAGAGAGGACCTAACGATTTTTTCTGTTGTAGGACTTAAAGTCAGAGGTACTGCTGATGCTCTCGATGGTGACCCTGTACAATGTTGATGTTCACATGTTTTTCATATAATTAATTCAGAAATTTCTGAGCCTTCCACATCATTGACATTATTAATTCCTCAATTGTATCATAAAAGAAGGGCGAATGTTAAGAAGGCTTTGACAATCATCTACCAAAAGGACAGAGACATTCCAGATGATGTATCATAAGATTCAAGAAAATTGAAGACACACAAGGCTTTCTTCATTAGTTTTCAAGTCTATCTCAATGTATGTTTTTTTTATACTTTTTCTTTTTTGTTGTATTGTGTATGTGCAGATAATCAAATGGTTTGTACAGCACTTTGGTTAAGACAATGTTATATAAAAATATGTTTTATAAATGCATTTGGTTTGCTTTCTTTGTACTGAATATATGAAATATTTTATGACATTACATAATAGTTTGTTTTACTTCAGGTCTATAGTGAGGTTGACTTTGACTTTATTAAAAAAAACTGTGACAATCAGCATATTTTCAGTTTTATAATACATTGAAAGAATAAAATTAACAAAGAGAATTTGGTTGTAGTTTAAGGAAGATGGAAGGATCTGGACAATAGTGTGCATCCAGGAATATTTGGAATTAAATTTTGAGTAGCCATGTTAATTTTTGCCAGGTCCTTTGAATGAAGAACTCATCAGAAATTAGATGTACAGAGGCAAAAAAAAAATCTTCAAAATCCAATCAAATGCTGTTGCAAGTTATCTACTCTTCAGTTGTATTAAATATAGTGTGTTATACTTAAAAAAGATCATGTTTATATTTAAATTGAGTTGTACAGTAGTCTGTTATCAGAAATTACACATTCCAGAATCCTGTGTCTGGCAAAGGGAAGGTTCCATTTTTTGGTTACGGTAGGGGAGGCGGTTTTGCTGAGACTTGTATTAAGGAAAAAGAAAAAACAGTACTTGAAACTGCCTGCCTTCATTTGTACCAGCAAAAAGTAGAAAATCACAGTATATGACATATAACTTTATATTTTGTTCTCTGACAAAACCAGATATGTATTTAGGACTTTGATATGTTTAACTAATCTGGGACTTTACATAATGCTTAAATGTTTTTACTAGAATTTACCATTTATCTGTATGTTGATTAGTATAAATTTAAATATATTTAAAAGTGTTCTGTAGTTGCAGGTGTAAATGAAGGAAGTCCACTTTCAAGTTCATTTGTAACAAAGTCTCAAGTCTCTTCTTTATTTTCTGAGTATCTTTCATAATAGGCTGATGCTGAGGTTGAAACTTACTTGCTCAGCTTGCCACATGATGTCCATGGCTTAAGGATTCTCCTTGCTGGTGCACTGGATTGCCACAGAAAGAATCTCTTTCTTAATGTTGACTCGGCTAGCCAGTGAGGATGTTTCTACTGGGAGACTGGCGTGGTGACAGGTCAGACTGAATGGGAACTGTTGCTGAATGTAATTAAAAAATTAATTTGTGCTTTTGCAGACTTCACTAGTGTAGTTTTGTATAACAGACAGGGCTTAGTGACATTAGAGTCGAAAAGTAAAACTCTATGTGAGACCTCTTGTCGGCCTGATAGGGCTAGGTATTGCCACTGATGTTCCGATTCTATTTGATTGCAATTCACAATGCCCCAATTCGATCTGATATCGATTTTGTCTTGACTGAATTACTGTGCACTGATATATTTGAAGTGTGGCTTTTTTTAGAGATTTCATAACCATGCATAGAGAATATTAAAATAATGTGACAAATTTCAGTAACACTTTACTTGAAGGGTGTCAACATAGTGACTTAATAACATATGCAGAAGCATGGAATGGCATTTAACAAATACTTGATTAGTAAAGAACATTTAACATCAGCATTTGGAAGATTTGGAACAAAATAGCATTGCTCTTAAAAAAAATTCACAACACTGCACTTATTCAAAATTCATGATAATTTAATTAACACATATATCATCACATCAGAGTCCACACATATTATAGGGGTCTCCTTATGTTGATACAATGCAATGGCATCTACTTTATAAAACATCTATATCATCCTGCAAATAGTATTATTAGAGAATAATCAAATATTGCTTCTTAAATAATAAGTATATTATACAATGACCTATTTGTGTGTTATGAATCTCCATGTAGACACCCTTCAACTACACTGTTAGTCACCTTTATTCCCCTATTGGACATTTAATATAACCTTGAATTAGTCTAAATTAAAGATACAGCATGAAGACTTGTGTCTTTCTACATTTCTACAAGTTGCACATATCTTCAGTGGCTCACATGTAGAAGTTGTGTTAATCGGTTTTCAAAAATGTGTCTTTGCACTTCCTCCTGAGACAAAAAGAAAGCATTTTAAAATAAAGGTTTAGAGGTGATGCTTGATGACAGCAGCACTGGTTGAATAATGCTTAAAAGACAAATCGTGACTGACAATGCCGCTAGTAAGACCCATGTGGTGCAGCTTATGGAGATTCTCATGTCAGCTGCTATGCGCACACGCTCAATTTGATATTGCGGGCTGTTTTGAAAACTCCAACAATTGTCGGCTTGTTTGGCTGGTGAGACTTGTTGCAAACTTTTCCCACCACAGCAGTACAGCTAGCCACGTGCTTAAAGAGAAGCAATGTTTATTGGACTTGCCAACACACAGACTTATGATTGATGAGGTTATGTGATGAAACATTCATTGGAAATGCTAGAACGGTTTTTGGAACAAGAGCCTGTCATCTGAGCAGCTCTGCATACAGGCAGCGAGGTTGCACCAGCTGTGACTGACATGCAACACATTTGTCTGCAACACAGTCATTTTTAATGTAGTGATATGTGATTGTCATATAGGAATCAGCTACCCTGAATGTTCAGCTGTCGCAAGTTAGAGCTATCCTCTCCGCTGACATGAGGGATGTGGTGACGCTTTGCTTAAGATCTTCATAAAGCATAGGTACAATAACTTCACTCTTTTGCTTTCTGGTTGGTATACCATACAGCAGTTCAAAAACTTGTATCATTTGTCGAAAGCTCTCATTTTCAACTGTGTATGGTCTCATATCTCTACAGATAAAAAGCTGCTATAGATCCTATTATTTTTTGGGCACAAGGCGAATTAAAATTGAAGCTTGGAGCTACCCGCTGTCTCGTGTGGATTGTTTAGGCTCTACTCATTTGGATGTTGACTGATATTACATTTATGGTAGGGGTATAATGATCCTCCAAATCCATAATTTGGTTCAGACTTTTTTTTTAAAGAAAAAAAACAAAAAATTATTGGGTTTTATTAAAGCACTAACAATTAAAAACACTAAACAGAACACCACAGAATGTGGTAGATCAACTTTACTTCAAAGAAATTAACTATGTAAACATAAATAAATTAATAAACAACAATTTTCTTAAGACCAGTCTAAGTAAAGAAAAATAAATAAAAAAACGTAAAACCCAGTCAGAAATAAACAGTGACTGGTGTATTGAGTTAACCAATTTCAAGATTTTTTTGAAGACCACCATCATGTCCACATTCTCAGGCGACAGGCTTGCTCTCTTAATGTCCCCTGTAATAGTAAGAACCCTCTCATTGGAGAAAGATGTTGCTGGAAAGGGCAGAGAAGTAAAACATGGATCAAGCAAGTACAGTGCTCACATGCAGAAACTGAGTCAGTGTTGACCAGTCAGGGTATCTGTTGTTGAAGTCACTACTGAACTACTGAATCAGAGTCACTGTGCTTCATGGGTGCCAGGATTATGTGTTTCAGTGGCATTATTATTGAAACAGTTGACAGCTATTCAGTGCTCAAATGAGTTGTCACAGATTTCAGTGATTTGAGAGCCTGAATCACATCCTCATCTTCATCAGACACAGGAATAATGTCCTTAAAGTTCCTCTTAATACTCCTCTCTGTAAGTGCTGAGAAAACAGCAGTACTATTCAACGTAGCTCTCAAGCTTGTCATGGCCTGAGGTCCACCTAGTGGGAGTATCCTTAAAAAACTTGTGTGAAGAAAGCTTGTTTTTCCTTTTGCACTGACACAGCAGTGGTGCTACGATGGAAAAAAGTAACCACTTTTCTCACACTTTGTAAAAGCCAGGCTATGTGGTTATTTCCAAATCCCTTCTGTTATGCCAGGTTAACTGTATGTGCAAAGTACTGAATGTTTGGTCACATCATCCAGCTGCTTCAGCTGCATTCACAATGCTCTTGCCGTTACCTTTTGTCATGAGAATGGTGGCCTTTGGTCTGTCAGTTTTCCGAACAGGTTATGTGACTTTCATAGAAAGCGATAATGGGGTTTGCAATTAACCAGGTGTCAGTATCGTAGTTACACCGATCTTTAGTTAAAGCAATGAATTTTGCATTGCTCAAATTCTCCAGTAGTTTAGCTTTTAGTTTGTTATAAAGTTTAGGCAACACATTTTGACTGAATGTGGTCAGCTCGTCACTTTGTATGTGGGTTGCAGCACACTGACCAAATACCTATTTATCCATCCATCCATCCATTTTCCAACCCGCTGAATCCGAACACAGGGTCACAGGGGTCTGCTGGAGCCAATCCCAGCCAACACAGGGCACAAGGCAGGAACCAATCCCGGGCAGGGTGCCAACCCACCGCAGGATACACACAAACACACCCACACACCAAGCACACACTAGGGCCAATTTAGAATCGCCAATCCACCTAACCAGCATGTCTTTGGACTGTGGGAGGAAACCGGAGCACCCAGAGGAAACCCACGCAGACACGGGGAGAACATGCAAACTCCACGCAGGGAGGACCCAGGAAGCGAACCCAGGTCTCCAGGTCTCCCAACTGCGAGGCAGCAGCACTACCCACTGCGCCACCGTGCCTCCCAAATACCTAATTATTTTCATTTTTTTTTTTGTAACTTCTATTTTATTTTTGTGTTGGCTACCTCACGTATTCACTGTCATCAAGGCTATGCGGAGTAGAGAAAACAACTTGAGGAGACATGATAACTTTTTTGAAGAGAATGTCACTCTAATATAGATTTCAAGAGAAGCCCTATTCATGAAATGTTACAGATTTCTGACAAGGGGGATTGAACTGGACATAGTACCTGTCTTGTTCACCCTACCGTTAAAGAGGAAATACATCCCCATGTATTCGTTGCATATTTTCATGGTTTTGCTTTAAAAAAATCAAGTTTTGCATTGCAAACTATGCCCCAAAATCATAGAAGTTATATAGGATTTAAGTCCAAGTGTTTAGTTAGTGATGCGGCATAGTGAGAAAATAAAAGTGTTAGATAAATTTCATGTTGCTGTAATGAAAAGTTTAGATCCTCATGAAATGAATGTCAGCCGTAAGTCTGATGTTACTGTTAACGAGTTAAAGAATTGTTGAGCTAACTAGACGTTAAACATCAACTCGCCAGTGCTATGCTCCCATACGCCGAATCCCTTGAGGATCAATCAGTGCACATAGCATGAAATGCTTACAGATTATTTAAAGCTGGTGCGTCCTTCTCAATCTCCAATACCATCCAGCAGCCATGCAGGACTGGTGATGTTGAGACCTCGCCAGTCTCAGCGTCTTCTAACAGCAGCAACTTTTTTTTTTTAGATGTTAGCACAAAATATGACTAGTGAGAAAAATTTGTTTTATTATTTTTTTGCAGTACTGCATTTTATGGGTTATTTCATGATAACTGTGTTATGAAAAGTGCATATTGTAAAAATATGGTGTTTTATTATAAAGAATTCCATCAAAAAAAAGTTGATTTTGAGTATTGTTTAACAAATGATTACATATTTGTTTGTTGCTGGAACCTAACCTCATATTTCCCACAGGTTCAATGTATTAACATTTGCAACATCAACTTTCAAATCATTTCCTAGGAATGTAATCCCTGTAAAAGTTGAGGATTGACTATTTACAAAGTATACTGTTTGCCTTAACTTTAAATAGAATAATAACTTCATGATTTGCATGTGTTATAGTGTTAATTGTGAAATAAAATGGTGGAAGCGGGTTGGGAGTTGTCACAGTTCTAAGACCGTGGACGTTTGAATAGAGATTTTGGTCTTGGTTTCGGAACCTAGTTTATGGGTGATGTCGAGATAAATGATTTCTCAAATTTATTGTGTTACAACAGTATTTCTGAGCTCCACAGCTTTCAATTGGCTTTGCTTTTATTGAGTTGTTCTTTTCAGACACACCATTTGAATTTGTAGAAAGTCCAAACATCTGATTTAAGTGCCGAAGGTGCTGATTTCAGTTGAGGGAGGACACACCATTTTGTGAAGTCCTACCTGCGGCCAGACCCTTCTCATTCTATGCAAGTTAGTAAAGTGCTTTTTCTGTAGAGAACCTTAACAGGTGACATCTATTGGATCAGAAGCCAAAAATGAAAATAAGCAAAAATCTACATATAGTAATTGGGCAGGATAAAAATGCTGCCTAAAACGAGACTTACGTTGCCTCAGGGAGTCATCATAACACATCGGAGGGTTCACCAGTAAGTAATAAAAATGTGTCAGGTGGCTTATTGCCACGTGACATCTAGGTCGTGGAATTGACCTTGAGTGTGGCCTGATTTGGGGTTACAGCCGTAAGGGAGTTACCCCTCCTTGTCTGTTCCTTGTGCCTAAGATTCAGGACCACGGCTCTTCTAGGGCTATATGCCAGTAATGTATGAAGACACTGCTTTCAGAAAAGTCATCAGGAACACCTGTAGCAGAGGTGATCGTCAGAGACACTATCATTACCAAAGCTGCAGACTTGCTGGTTAGTAGGTACTATTGTCAGGGGTTTGACACCACTGGGAATGACTGTGGCAGAGGCATCTTGCAGGAAGATAACATCCTAGATTCCACTTTGGACAGTATCGACAGACAAAACATTTTATGGAATTGCACATGACCATGCTCAGTACAAAAAGTAACAAAGTTAAGGATAGGTTTAAAACATACTGGGTGACGTGACCATGCTGAAGACTTAATTTGGGAAAGGGTTCAGTAGTGAGGCAGGGGAAAGATCCTTCTTTCTGCAAAACAGTACTCTGGTTTAAAAAGGAAACACTCGAACAGAATTGAATAGATATAAGAGTAAAAGTTAAATACATTGTAGTGAGACATGTCTGGATAGGAGGGTAAAATTAAAGTTGGATTCTCTATTGGTAGAGATAGAAGAGAGAGAGACTCTCAAAGAGTACAGCAGTGTTTTTTGAGTTATTTGTTTTTTATGTAATTGTCTGAGTCTCTGGTGAAATGGATCCTGATTTATCTAGTGATCCTGAATATTCATTGCATTCACAAAAGAGTAAAAATAATAAATTAATAAGCAATAACATGAATTAACTAAAGAGGGTAAAAAGCAGCCTACAAACTTGCCGTGGCCACAGTATGGGGCTTCTGACTTGGGATCATTGGAAATTTTTATTAAGTACATTGCAAAATAAACAAAACAAGCATTTAAGATAAACAATTGTGGTGTTTGAAAAAATGATTCAGTGGGTTGTTAAGATTCAACTGAGAAAACACAGCAGTCTCTTTAGTGTGTTCCATCGACATCGTCAATGGGAGCACAGAGAGGAAGCTTCTGTATCGATCTTTGACTGTTGCTTTTGAAAGTAATAATGTGATTTCAGAAGTTTATGCAGACAGTTACTATCACAGTAGACAGACAGTTCCAAACTGGACACAATGATGCAGTACTTCTCAATACCAATCAGGTCAGAGGGGAGAACAAACAGACCTCCCACCACCTCCAAATCCATCAGAAGTGTGCTATGAATGTGGACAAATCAGATATTTTTTAAAAAACTGTCCTTAGAAACAGAATAATCAGAACAGACCAAAAATGGATTTTACTACACATACTTTTTCCAGAGTCCACACTCCAATATAATAATAATATTAAAATTAAAGTCTACCTTAATGTAAAAATATTTCATTTTCTAATAAACAAAAATATTAACATGCATATGAGAAAAGGCCAGCAAAAGATTGAGAGATATTGAGAGAATGTTTGAAAGGAATGAAAGGTAAAACTGCTGAAAAAGTGTAAATGCTGCTTTAGTTTCATAAGGTAAAATGTTTGATAGAAAAGTGTGATTAAATGGATTAAAAGAATATGGAGTATGTCATATTATGCCTAAGAAGCAATGTGCAAATGGGATTTTACTATCTGAAATATACGAGTATTAAAATGTTCTTGGTACCATTTAAATCATTAAAGTAATTGCTGAAAATATATTGTGCAAACAAAATTAGAAACAACTGGTATAAATTAATAGAGCTCTGAATTAATTTGGGCAAAATGGTATAGTAGGTTTTGAATATATATTTTGTTTGATATATTGAAAACATTACACATTTGCTAATAAAAAATATATTTATAAATGTGCTTAACATCTTTCTTTGAAACCCTGTTTAAGTTTTAAAGAAAAATGTTATTGTGAGTGGGTGGCACGGTGGTGCAGTGGGCAGCGCTGCTGCCTTGCAGTTGGGAGACCTGGGGACCCGGGTTCGCTTCCCGGGCCCTCCCTGCGTGGAGTTTGCATGTTCTCACCGTGTCTGCGTGGGTTTCCTCCGGGCGCTCCGGTTTCCTCCCACAGTCCAAAGACATGCTGGTTAGGTGGATTGGCGATTCTAAATTGGCCCTAGTGTGTGCTTGGTGTGTGGGTGTGTTTGTGTGTGTCCTGCGGTGGGTTGGCACCCTGCCCGGGATTGGTTCCTGCCTTGTGCCCTGTGTTGGCTGGGATTGGCTCCAGCAGACCCCCGTGACCCTGTGTTCGGATTCAGCGGGTTGGAAAATGGATGGATGGATGGATGTTATTGTGATATTTTAAAATACAAAGTGAATAATTAATTTCAAAAACAAAAATGTTACCAGATTTTGTATGTGTATGTGTGTGTCTGATTGGGTGCTTTTTGAAAGTATAGGTTAATTGTTTCATTTATGTTCAATTTGTATGTAATATACATATAAGAAACTGTTTAATTGACCAATTTTAGAAAATATATGTAGGAAAAAAGAGTAATTTGACATACAATTTAATAGGTTTTAAAAACTAGAAAAATGGCGCAGTTATAGCGCTGCTGTGTTGCAGTTAGGAGATAGTGTGTTCGTTTTCTGGGTCCTCCTTGTGAGGAGAGAGCTTTATAAACGTAAAGAATTATTATTATTATTATTTAATTAGAAAGGGAAAATAGTATAGTGATACAGTGAATAGCACTGCTGCCTTGCAATAAGAAAATTAAGATTTATGTTTGAATATTTTTTGTGTATAGTCTGTGTCTGTGAGTTTTAGTCTGTGAGATGCTGGATTGGTTCCAGTATGTGTGTGTACTCAACCTGGGTACTCACACTGAGATAAGCAATAAGGTTGTGTATAAATAATGCAACAAAACATTTTTAACCACAAAAAGGGTAGTCTTTGCTTTTACATTCTGACAAATGACAGGAAAAACATAAAGACATCAACAACACACTGTTCATGAACTAGCCTTAGCAGGAAGTTATGAGTAAAGAAATCAATCTTGTCAAATATAGATAAATCTATAATTTATAATTTGCTCATTAGACTGTTTTCTTATAGTAAGAATAAAGATAATGTTTAAGTGAGAAAAACAAGCAAAATCTCCATTCTCAATATGAAACAATGCGATCCACTAACTGCCCTGAAGACATATTAAATACAACTTTGAATTCTAAGGCATTTATTGCATTTGAGATATTGACTTCTTTTCCCACACATTCCTTGTGTTATAGGCAATTTGTATAGGTATTTGTTGTTAAATACGAAAGGAATAAAATGTTAATTTTTGCATGACTACATACCTGATGGAAGGTTTAGAGTTATCTAATATATAAAGCTTAATGAGGATGTGTGTTTGCTCTTTACATAATTGGACACTGTTAACATTCTAAAGCCTAGGGTAGAAATATATGTGTTAATTTAATAAGTTGTAAAAATAGCAGCTTAAAGAAACATAACAGATATATAGAAAGTGGCTGTTTAGCTTTAAAATGACATTTTAAGAAATGTGCATAATAGATATACTGTAACTTAATCTCTGCTGGTCTAAATAGTCCCTGAAGTTATTTAAACATTTCTTATAGGAAAAAATAAATATATATTTTGTGTGAATTACTTGTTAAACTTTGACACAGTGAAATATCTATGACTCTTGCAAATTATTGTAAAACCTTAGAATTAAATACAAAGAAAGGATGTGCACATACCAGAACATCCATCCATCCATCCATTTTCCAACCCGCTGAATCCAAACACAGGGTCACGGGGGTCTGCTGGAGCCAATCCCAGCCAACACAGGGCACAAGGCAGGAAACAATCCTGGGCAGGGTGCCAACCCACCGCAGGACACACACAAACACACCCACACACCAAGCACACACTAGGGCCAATTTAGGATCACCAATCCACCTAACCTGCATGTCTTTGGACTGTGGGAGGAAACCGGAGCGCCCGGAGGAAACCCACGCAGACACGGGGAGAACATGCAAACTCCACGCAGGGAGGACCCGGGAATCGAACCCAGGTCCCCAGATCTCCCAACTGCGAGGCAGCAGCGCTACCCACTGCGCCACCGTGCCGCCCATCATACCAGAACAATATTTTATAATTTAAAAAATGAAAAAGGGAACATAGGATTTAATTGTTTTTCTTATCATTACCTCCTTTAAAAAAAGTAATTAGGAATTTGCCAGTCCAGGCTGTGGGTTTCTTCCTTGACTTCTGATTTCTGTACTGACTGAGAGATGTTCTCTGGAGACCACAAATGCTACATTGCCTTCCATTAACTCCTAGCTCCCTTGCCTGCTTACATTGACCACTCATTATAGAATATAATGAATATAGGAAAAAAAAAAAAAAACAAAAACAAAATTGTACTGTATAATAATGGATTGGAATTTTCTTAAGTTGTACAGGAACCCTCACAGAACATAACTCTCTAACTCATTGATTCCCAACCTAGGGGTCCCAACTCCCGCCAGGAGTTGCCAAAGCCTCACAGTGGGTTACGAGGACCTCTCCATTTTAAGGGGTGCAAAATGAATTTATTTAAATATTTATTTATTTAACATGTCTATGCATTTAATTAATGTTTGTTCAACAAAAACAACTAAATTTGTAGAAGTTTGTGTTATTTCTTTATAAAAAAAATAAACATTGCAATATCAGCAATGACAAGGATGCTATTTTCATAATACTATTAGTTTTCACAGAGCAGAGCTAGCATGCAAGCTAATCTAACCACAGAATTACGAGGTAAAACAGTTAAAGGGCTTTTTGAAAAATGGCCAAGCGTCAGGGAGAAGAGAGTATTGATTGTCTCAGAAAGAAAAAAAGGACTTATCAGGACAGTTATTTGGAGTTTGGTTTCATTGAGTCAATGGACAAAGTCAAAATTAAGTGTGTCATTTGCGGTGAGAAACTGGCAAATTAAAGTATGAAACCCTGCAAACTGAAGCGACACCAGACTACCAAACACCCGGACATGGTGGGTAAACCTAGGGAGTTTTTGTCTCCGAAAAAAAGAACTGTGATAACTAACAGGCCCCAGAATATTAGGGACAGTTTTGCCAGGGCTTGAAGTGACCAAAAGCAAGCAACTATTGCATCGTTTGAGTGCTCTCTCCTTATTGCACAAGCCAAAAAGCCACATAACATAGCAGAGACACTTATTAAACCGGCTTGCATTAAAATGGCAGAAATAATGTGTGGACCTCAGGTCGCTAGCAAATTCAAGACTGTACCACTGTCTAACAACACGGTGAAAGACAGAATTGATAGAATGGCTGGAAACGTTGAGAACACACTGATAGAGAATCTCAAAACGGGCCTGTTTTCCATCCAGCTCAATTAAACTACCACTGTGGGAAAGGAGGCGATACGGATTGTATATGTACAGTACATCAACAAAACCGAACTGAAACAAGACATTCTTATGTCTGTCAATCTAACAACCACCACACAAGGAGAAGATATTTTCTGTGTTGTTGACACATACTTCACAAAACACGATCTTCCCTATAACAATTTAGTTGCATGATGAGATGGAGCTGCCTCTATGATGGGAAAGAATAAAGATTTCAACAGCTGTTTGAAAGAGAAAGTGCCCCACTGCCTGGTGTTTCACTGCATGATACACAGACATTTAATTCCTCACAGAGGTTTTTGCTGGCTAAATGAAACCTTAAAGACTGTTGGAAAAATTGTGAACTTTATTAAAGCTCATCCAGTCAACAAACAAATCTTTGCACAGCTGTGTGAGGACGAGACCCACCAGACACTCCTCCTCCATACTGAGGTGTGATGGTTGTCCCGGGGCAAAGTGTTGGAGCATTTCATTGAACTTCAAAATCAGATAAGAGACTTCCTGACCCTCCATAACCAGAAACTACTGCAGGAAATGACAGCCGAGTTTCTAATTAAGACATCATACCAGGCGGACATATTCGTTCTCTATAATGAAACAAACAAACGCATGCAGGGCGCAGAGACCAGTATAATGGTGTGCAAGGAAGCAGTGGATGCATTTTTGTGTAAAGTGGAGTACAGAAAGAACAAACTGGTGAAGAGGGATCTACAGCCCTTCCCATCTTTAAATAAACAAGCAGGGGGGAAATTATCCGATGCTTTGATCCGCCAGTTCACCCACCACATGGAGCAGGTTCAGGGAGAGATGAAATCCCGGTTTTCAGTCATAAATGAACATGTTGCAAAAGAATGATGGGTGATGGACCCATTTCTCGCGAAAGAGGAGGATGTGGAATATCTTCAGGCTGAGGACTAGCTCATGGATATTAAGTTGAATTCTCTCCTGAAGACATTCTATGATGAATATGGATACATGCGGTTTTGGCTTGTGAAAGGACCTGGCATTGCTCCAAGACATGCGCTTCACACATCCACCAGATTCATCCTGCTGTTCGCAGCGACATACCTATCAGAGACTGCTTTCAGTGCTCTTGTCACTATCAAATCAAAGGCACGCAACAAGCTTGATGTGCACAGTGACTTTCGTTTGGCAGTCACCAAAATCACACCTGACATCCCATCACTGGCCCAAGAGTTACAAGCCCAAAGCTCACATTAAATGCCATCCTGTTTGTAGCCTTGAAAGGGAACAAGTTCATGTGTTACAAGTTCATTTAAATATAGGAAAGATTGGCTGATATACTGTATTTTCTGTTCAGAAAAATAATACACACTGTTAAGCACGTTATTGCACATTATGCTCACTGTTTGGCTTCAATTTACTTGTAGCCTATTATTTTTGTTCTGTACTGTTATCTGTTATGCATTGAATATAAAAGATCAAAACAACTCAAAGTGCTAGGGCTATTTTATTTTTTCTTAATAATAGTGTTTATCTGGGATGGGAGAAGGTGGGGGTCGTCAAAATATCCATCCATCCATTTTCCAACCCGCAAAATTCCGAACACAGGGTCACGGGGGTCTGCTGGAGCCAATCCCAGCCAACACAGGGCACAAGTCAGGAACCAATCCCGGGCAGAGTGCCAATCCACCACAGGACACACACAAACACACCAAGCACACACTAGGGCCAATTTAGAATTGCCAATCCACCTAACCTGCATGTCTTTGGACTGTGGGAGGAAACCGGAGCGCTCGGAGGAAACCCACGCAGACACGGGGAGAACATGCAAACTCCACTCAGGGAGGACCTGGGAAGCGAACCCAGGTCCCCAGGTCTCCCAACTGCGAGACAGCAGCACTACCCACTGCACCACCCTCACCAAAATATTCACTGGTAAAATAGGGGTCCCTTAGGAAAAAGGTTGGGAACCACTGCTCTAAGTGATAATCTCCACTCTATTCCGTCTTCTATTTTCTTTTGATTTTGCTTCTCTGTCTCTGACCCATTTGTTATCAGCAGGACAGTTTTAACATTTGTCTCACATGAGTAGTTATACAGTATTTCTAAACTTCTGAATGTTCCAGTGAGCACCATTGAAGCCATAATCCAGAAGTGGAAAGAACAACATTTCACCATAACTGGCCACAACCAGGTGCTTCTTGCAAGATTTCTGACAGAGGAGTCAAAAGAATAATCAAAAGAGTTGTCCAAGAGCTAAGGACCACTCGTGGAGAGCTTCAGAAAGACCTGGAATTAGCAGGTACAGTTATTTCAAAGAAAGCAATAAGTAATGCACTCAACCGCCATGGCCTCTATGCACTCTCACCGCGCAAGACTCCACTATTGAAGAAAAAGCATGTTGAAGCTTGTTTAAAGTTTGCTGCACAGCATTTGGACAAGCCTGTTGTCACAGGAGGCTGGGGGACAGACCCAGCTGGGACGCCTGAAAGGATCGGGAGGTGGCATATACGTCCTCCGGGCCATGAGGGGGCAACCACCCTGGATCTTGAGGGGACCATGGGAGAAGTGCAAGGAAGCTTAAGCCCACTGGGGCCCGTGGCCACCACCAGGGGGCGCCCCTAGCCTCAGAAAGCCCGGAATGCATTCACTTCCGCCACACCTGGGAAGATGGATGAAGAGCCTTCCAGGGACGCCTGGAGTGCTTCCAGGTGCAAGGGCAGCACTTCCACCACACCAGGAAGTGCTGCCGGAAGAATGTCATCAGGCACCTGGAGCACATCTGGGTGAGAATAAAAGGGGCCGCCGCCCTACCTTCACGGAGCTAGAGTCGGGAGCGGGAGCAGGACGAAGCTCCCGTGGAGAGAGGAAAGGCGGCACACAGACAGTGAAAGGCCCGAGGAAGGGTGTTTGGTGCGGGAAGCACTATGAGTGTGTGGGACTGGTGTTTGGGGACACTTGTAGTAATAAAGCATGTGTTTTTATGATGAGCTGGTGTCCGTGTGGTTGTGTCCGGGCGGAACCCCTCACACAGTGAAATACTGGGAGAATATAGTCTGGTCAGATGAGACCAAAATTGAACTCTTTGGATGTTATTGCACACAGCATGTTTGGAGGAGAAATGGCACTGCACATCATCATGGTGTGGGGCTGTTTCTCAGCATATGGTATTGGCAGACTTCATATAATTGAAGGAAGGATGAATGGAGAAATGTACAGGGACATTCTTGATAAGAATCTGCTGCCATCTACCAGGATGCTGAAGATGAAATAAGGGTGGATATTTCAGCAAGTCAATGATCCCAAACACACAGCCAAGGAAACTTTCATTTGGTTTCAGAGAAAGAAAATAAAGCTGCTAGAATGGCCCAGTCAATCACCCGACTTGAATCCAATTGAAAATCTATGGAAAGAACTGAAGGTTGGAATTCATAGAAGAGGCCCCCGGAACCTTCAAGATCTGAAGACAGTTTGTGTGGAAGAATGGGCCAAAATCACATCAGAGCAATGCATGTGACTAGTTTCTCCTAACAGGAGGCGTCTTGAAGCTGTCATTATGAACAAAGGCTTTTCTATTAAGTATTAAATAAATTTCAGTAAGCGTGTTCAATACTTATTCCCTGTGTCATTCTACTTTATTACACATAATTTAATTTATGGACTTATTTATTTTGATTTCTTTGTATGTTTGTGTTACTTGGGTTGTTACCGACATCTGGTAAAAATTTCAAGTCAGTAGCCCCATTAGAAATATATTTACTGAGAAAAATGTTGATGCGTTCAATATTTATTTTCCCCGCTATAAAAGTTACTTTCAGCAATTACAGATCAAGTATTGCAATACTAACTAATAAAGAACAATACTCTTAATTCTGTATACCTGCAGGTAAAGGCTGCTCTTCCTAGCAATGGGTGATAACAGCACGAGATCATGCTAAAGTAAAAGTCTACAAGCAAAAGAATTGCCTGACTCCAAGGAGAAACAAGTCATAACAAGTAATCCTGTTAACATAGCATCGAAACTTGAAGGGAGGCCAAATTGGATCTGTACATTTCTCTGCTGAAAGTTTATGTCTTCAGAGGGGAACAGGTCATGGATCAAACCATCAACTGATGGATAACTAAAATTAAAATTAAATTAAACACAGGTAAGTAATTTAAAAAAGGAAACTAAAAGTATAGTGTGTTATGTGCTTGCAACGTCTGACATCAAAAAGAAAAAATGATCTCTGTGAGTCCCAAATTCATCTGCATTGGACCAAAGTTTTCAATATTAAAATACTTTGCTATAGGATATTGGACCCCAAGGTCTGCTGCCATATTATATTAAATACCCTACTATAGAAAAAATTGCCACAATCTGATATCTATTTTTCAGCAGCAAAGTCTTTCCAGCAGAATTGGAGCTGTGAGGTAATGGGTGATGTATTAAGAAAAAATACTTCTCTGCAAGCACAACAATGTAATTGAGCTCTTTACATAACCAATATGTACTTACTAAATATTTGTAGCTATTGCCTTTATTAATGGAAATCATATTTGATTATTATGAATTTAATTTGCTTTAGATTTAGCTTGTACAGCAATTGGAATAATATAATAGCAGATAGTTTAGAAATGTGATTAGCATAACATTGTCAGAACCTAGTGCAAAAATAATGTGCAAGAGTAAATACTTTAAATAGACCCACTGAAAAGTTTTGTGAGAGAACAATAACTTTACCTTTAAGGATCAATGGATGAATGCAGTCTGGACTGTGCCCATTACCCACCTCCTATGGTTAATAAAAATTTTAATTTTGACAACTACTATATTTAGTAATATATTAATGAATATCTCCATATTAGCACTTAAACCATTGCCAGTTATAGTCACTCCAATTTAAGCAGTATTGGTTATTAATATTTAATTTTACATTGTACAATATAGCTTTTAACATTAAGGGCCATTTCTAACTAAGAGGAATGATAATAAATGTATGGGATGGTATATACCAAGTGTTTTGGTAATATGGACTCTAAGAACCAAAGCATCTAACTACTGTACATTAATACAGATAAAGATATAGTTTAAACTAACAGCTGTTAGCGGTGATACAAAAAAAATAATTAATATTAAGGCTTCTTGAGCCAAAGTAATAAAGAAAATAGAGTATGAGAGTAGTGATGATGTCTTCTGAAGGGAGGATAAATACCAACTCTTCAGCAGATATACTACCTGTGTCTAGTATAGACCACAGCTACATAATAAACATGGAAACTTTGTGGATGTGAGCAAAAAATGTGAGCAAGGTTATTTGAATCATTGGCAACATATTTTAAAAACTTCAAAAGTTATTAGTCTAAGTACTATATTTGTCTGTGTCTTTACCAATGACAGTATTGAATGATCTGATTGCACACAAAATAAAAGACTATGTACATTTTTATGAAACTAATATAGCTAATATTTATTGGATAAAAAGGCAATCATTATTTTAACACAGGAAAAGGTATGACATTGATCAAGTAGTTGTTGACAATGCTTAATCATTGTATTTAGAACCTATTAAGTTAAAGGACACAATTCTTGTGTAAAGAAGGGAAAAATGTAATTAATACCACAGTCACAAACATGATTATAAAATTAGAAACAGACATTGTTAAAGTAGAACATTAGGTCAACTTTAAGTCACAGTTATTGGGATTTCTTTGAAAAGTAGTCACCCTACCTTATCTTTTTTACAAGCTCTCACAGAACTGCCCAAGCTCCAAAGAGGACACCTTTCCCACTGGGCTTAACCCCAGTGCTATTTCGGCCTAGGAAACTACTCATTCCAAACTGCCATATTTAACTTGTTACAGAAGAAAAAAGGGTAACAAATATTCAAGTTCAAGTTATAAACTAAATTCCAGACTAGGTTATGATATTTGATATGAAACCACTATTCTTTAACAATGATTTTGTTTTAAGATGGTAGCAGGATTGTGCATAGAAGCAGTTGGCATTCTAATTATGACTGTCTTTATGTCAAGAAAAAACAAATTTGTTTTCAAATTTGGTAACTTTCATGATGATGTTAAAAAACCTATTTAAAAACAGTTACTTATTCTAAGACAACAACAAGAAGGAATTGTAAGGAAAAAGGAAAAACAAAGTGTTTGAAATTCCCTGCCTGTTAAAAGTGGACATCTTGACTTCATTAGTACCAGCACATTTGATTTAGAAAATGAGATCCTTTATAATATATAACTTTACATTTTTTTCTCTGATAACAGTTTACATATATAAAGTCTTACTTCTTTTAACCAGATATTTACTTTGGAATTTTAAATTGCTCGAGTAAATTGGAACTTTATATAGTGCTTAATGACATAATGGGTATTACTAACATACAGCATTTATCTGTATGATGATTGGCATAAATTAAAATATAGTTAAATGTATTCTGTAAAAGCACCTAAACAAAAAGACACACCTCTATTAGATGTATTTAATCTGCCATGGTGCATTAGACAAGAGCAAATTGAATACCACCAGTTGGTGTAAATAAAGGATGTCAATATTGGAGCTCATTTGTAATGAAGGTCAGGCTCTTTATTTACTGAGTATTTTCTGCAACACATGTCTAGCTTGATGTACCTGCTGTAATAGTATACTTTACCAACAAAACATTGGTTATTGATTGTAAACAGATTGGTTGTTAACATCTTGTTATTTCTTGTGTATTTGTGCCATTTCCTGCTGTTTACTCTTTAATTATAATAGTAAAATTTAATTAAAATAAATATTTTATAGCTGCCTTCTTTCTGATGAGCACACAGTGAAAGGAATGAACAGTTCCTCACTAAACCACTTTGTTATTTGAACATGTGTCTGTTTATAACTGACAAAAGGCATCTTATGCTTACAGTGTGGAATCTTTACACAAAAGACATGCAGTATGGTATAACAGCTAAATCTTAGCTAAAAGCTTTGAACCAGAGGGTTATCCTTGTGCAATTTTCACCTGTACCTGTCATTATCCTGTTTTATTCTCCATCTTAAAAAAAAGTATTTAAAGATAATTGTAATATGTCTTAAAAAGAGATGTCAGCTAATTGTACATAACAATAAAGAGGATTAAATGACAAAACAAGTTAAGAAAAAGTAATACCATTGTAACCTAGAAACTCAGAAAAAAAAATAAAGCCACAAAAAGCTCTGATACTAAAAAATTGCAAGGTGAGATAATGTCACATTGAAAAAAAGAGTACGCTCATAGCTAGAAAATGTACGTCAGACTAAAAGATTGGTTAATATTAGTTCCAGATAAGTCATACAGTGTGAATCAATTAACAGGTTTACATTAAACCTGAAACTCAAACTAGCCTAAACAAAATGCTACTGTTATATTAAGCAAAGGTCTACACAGTAGCACAGCTGGTCAAATTGTAAAATAAATAGAAAGTTAATACACTTAGCGTATTCATTATAGTAACACATATCTCCTAATTCTTTCTCCTAATTTTTTTTTAAATTTGATCCTGGCTTTATCATTAACTATTTGCCTTTAGTAAGGCTACTGATAAACTAATCAACACTATTTTCTGACTGTAATACGTTGTCTTGGGTTACTTTTAGCCCCTATCAAAGTGACACTGCAAGTCTTGTTTGTCTTAACAATTTTCTGTTTCAGACATCAGAATTTTGCATGAAGAGTTTGTGTTCCCTTCAAGGGGATTTTCTATAGTGACTTCAGTTTTCTTCCACAGTCTAAGTTGACTGGTATCTCAGAATTGTAACATATAAATTGATGTGGCTTTGTTCATATAAAATACTGGTCAAAAATTATAGAACACCTCAGTTTTTTCAGTTTTTCTTAAAATGTAATCAGTTGAAATGTAATGAAAGACTTAAAATGGTGAAAAGGTAAGCAGTAAACTGATAGAGGATTAACTTCAAAGTTTATGTTAGCAAAAATTGAAAAAAGGAAAGTTCAGAATATTACAAATGAGCCTTCTGCAGGGAACAACTAAAAGGTTACAACCTACAGATGTTCTGTAGCAATGAAAGTAAATTAGGCCTTCCAAGTTGAAGCAAACAATTTGCACAGGTGTCCCAAATTCTGTTTATTACTTAAAAACCTCTATCTGACTTAAAGCAGAATTGGAACAGACTGTGTTACTACACCCTCTGAAGTACTACTTGGACAATATTAGAAAGTTGTGATTACAGTGATAATGGGAAGAAAATGGAAATTAACAAATGAAATGAGTATTATTAACTCATTATTATTATAATATTATTATAATAATATTATAATATTATTAACCAGTGTAGGCCTTTCATTTTCAGAAATTTAAAAAAAAATCAAAGTAAGTATGTAGTCCTATACAAGCCAAAGGCAATTGGAAACTGGAAGAAACTCCGATAGGAAGATATCTTAGACCCAAAGTCACAACCCAATCACAAGACAAGTTTCTGAGGGTCACCAGCTTGCATGATAGGCACCTCACAGCACAACAGCTTCAATAACAGCTTAACAGCGGTTAGAAAAAGCAAATCTCAGTTTCTGCTGTGAAGAGGAGACTTTGTGCTGCAGGTTTGACAGGGTGAGTGGCAGTAAGAAAGCCATTCCTTTAAAGACAAAATAGAGCCTTGAAATACCGGCTTTGGACTACTGCAGACTGGAAGAAAGTCTCATGGACTGATGAATCGTAATTTGAAATCTTCAGTTCATCCCGCAGAGTGTTTGTATGTCATCGAGTTGGTGAAAGGATGGTTCCTCAGCTTGTGACACCAACTGTCAAACATGGAGGAGGAAGTGTGATGGTCTGAGGTTCTTTTCCTAGAGGCAGAGTTGGCGACTTACACAGAGTGACTGCCATTCTGTATCAAAAGGGTTAGCACAGTTTGGCTGATGTATCTGTAAAATGATGGCTACTTTGATAAATGAAAAATCTGAATAAAATTTCATTCACATAATGATTCCTTGACTTTTTTTTAATTTTCGATTGCTTGTTTTTTCTATGCCTGGATTTCATGAAATATTAAGTCATTAAACTGAGTGCATTTCCATAAAAACTGAAAAAACTGAGTTGATGTAAAAATTATTTTACACTAAATTGAATTTAAAAAGTCTGTAAAAAAAGTCTTTTAAAACAAAATTAATACTTAGTTTCTTTAAGCATCAATACATTAATCTTTAGTCTGACATAATAATAAATCAGAATACAAAGAAGACATTATCCAAGTGAAAAAGTGAAGAAGTGAATTATTATAGCTACAATTGATTAAAGATTAATGCTCTTAACTATTGTCATTAACTAAATTGATTTTGTTAATTTTATATTTAATATAGAATTGCTAGTTTCAGAAAGATAGTCGGAAATTAAATCATTAACATTTGATATAGCCCTTTCACAGTAAACACAATAAACTCCATTTAAGAGGGCTTTATTTATTCAGATTGTATCCAACTTTAGGAGAGACACAATAGGTGAGTTTTTAAAGTTCATTAATAAAAATGATAAGAAAATATATCATACAGTTATATAACAGAGAAAAAACGGAGTCATTCATTATAACCTTGGTAACATTAGATTAAAATGGAAGATAATACCGCAAAAAATTCTGTCTTCTTGACATTTACAAAAAGAATATGTATAGATGGACCCCCAATACTTTGTGAAAATGAAGAGGGGAGATTATTCCAAGAAATCCAGTTTCATGTTGCAATCTAAAGTCACACCATTGGATCATTTGGCGAATATCTATCTATCTATCTATCTATCTATCTATCTATCTATCTATCTATCTATCTATCTATCTATCTATCTATCTATCTATCTATCTATCTATCTATCTATCTAAATTGACTCTGTAACAATGAATGTGGCTTTGTTTGTCCATGATCATGTCATACAATGAAATCGTTTTAATTTCCAAGACTGGTTACTGCCTTGTTACTGATGCTGCCATGATTAGGAAAAGCAGGCAAAGAAATTGGATAGATGGATTAATGGGTAAGATGATAAGAGTTAAAATATGTTTTGTTTGAATATATTCATTCAGGCCCCATACCAGTTTTTAACTTGCCAATAAAACTTACCATATGTGTTTGGATCATTGGAGGAAAAAACTCTTCAGAACATGTAAAATTAAAGATATACCACGAGAAAATAAAATGCAGGTGCTATGGAGGCAATACTACGTTCTGCACCAGAGTGTCATTCCAGTAAATGATTTAGATGTCATCTACTTAACAGTGTCACTTAGTTTTAAAAAACTTTAATTGATTAGTTCTTTTAATATAAAACAGTGCATTACTCTGTTGCTGGTCATTACAGTTTTGTGTGCAATTTCAAAAAGTTAGGATAATTCTTAATTCCCAGAATAACTACTTTCCCAGGATCAATATAAGACTTGCCTGTATATCATTTGCATACTAGTTATATAATCTAATCATATCCTTCATCTTCCAGTCCTTTTACTGTCCCATTTATCCAAAACAAGGAATGCAGATACAGAGGATATTTACCCAGTAGCCCTGCGGGTAAGGCAGGAAAAAACAAAGGACTGAGCTACTGTTCAATGCTCTGAACATGCAAGGAAGCACCCATAAATAAATAATTATACTAAGTTTTCTGTGAGGTAATCTGATTTTATTGCTATGTCACCAGACTTGTGCAGGTGAAGTAAATTGACCCCTGAACCTGTGTATTAGTGGGCCATGTCATGGACTGGTGTCCTGTCCAGAGCTGTTTGCTACCTTCAGCGTAATGATGACAGGATAGACTCTGACCACTTGGATCAAGCTGGTTTGACAATGTGATGTTATATTCTACATATTTTCATTTTACAAGATGAATACATTAACTAAATTTTATACTGAGAGCTAGCATCTTTATAGTATTGCTTTATAAAAATCAGGTATTCTGCATTTCCTTAATCGATCAATTCAGCCCATTTAAATTCTGACTAAAATCATCGCATAAAGACACTGACTAACCAAATTTCTTAGAAAATATCAAAAGGAGAAAATCTTAATAAGTTCCCCACACAGCAAGAGTTCTATCTATTATGCAATTCATACAAATTTATTCCAAACATTACTGTAGACTTTTCTTGAAACACATAAAATCCTAAGGATTCACCCTCAGACAGTTGAGAATTCCAGGTAACTGGTTGAAGAGTATTATTTTATGTTCAAAAAGAAAACAACAGAAACACCCAGAGCATTGAGAACAATACCTTTTGTCAGCATGTGAAATTACATAGATTTCAAAACAGTTTAATTAATCAATGTACTTTTTTACAGAACAGCAATCACATGAACACCCATGAAAAAATAGTTAAGAGTAGAGTCCACATGCATACCTACGTACAGCATGCAAAGCACCAGACTTAAATGTAAAAAAGAAGATTAACAACTTGCAAAAAGCACAGCAAGGTGAGCATTAGTAGGAAAAGTTAAATTAAGTAATTCTAAATCTAAAATAGAAGTAGGAAATTGTAGGTCATCTGGTAATCTCATGAAAAGATCTACAAAATAAAATAATTTTTTAATTCATTGAAATTAAATTTGTAATAAACATATATTAATATAAGCATGAATTAGTGATTGAAAAGGGTAAGGCATGTATAAAAAACATGTCATATCAATAAAGATTAACCGTTTTACACATGTTCATAAAATGATGATTGCTGTAATTTTTTTTTCTAATAAAAATGCCAGAGTTAAATTTCACTTAAAGGGTAATATAATATTTCTTAGGTGAACGAATAATTTGTATGACTTTTTTTCCTAAGGTCATCCATTAGCAGAATGTCAAACTATAATAGTACATGCTGCCCGCCGCTGGGTGGAGCTCCTGACTGTGCATTTCGAGAGTTGAATAAAGTAGTTAACTTGTAAAAAAGGACAGGAGTGGGAGGACCGAAAGTGAAGGAGTTTACTGAAAGAAATGAATCGCGTGACATTTTCTACTTAAGATCCTTAAAATAAACGTGTTAATATGCAGGTGGTGGCTGTTAAAGGCTGTGGCGTTCAGTTAAGCAAATCATTTTTAACTTACTTTTGGATTTCTACACATTGACCACTAGTGTTATCACTCATACGTAAAAACGCATTATTTCATGCACTTCCCGTAAACTAAAATGTATAATAATTCACATTTAAATAAATATCGATTATACATTGTACCTAAAAGTAATGCGACCTTCAGATCTAAACATGTAAATCTTCTTCGCACGATTCAATGATATTTTGCCTTAAGTCGCACGCTCCCGTTTTATATCAAATGTTACTCTGAAATAAATTGTCTTTGTTCTAGGTTGAACGAAACAGATTAGTAGTTGGCTATAATTACGTGAGATCCTGCTCAATGAATGAAGTTCTGACACTGTTAAAATTCAATATGGTTTAGAATAGTAATGCAAAAGATGTTAAAATAAACATAGAAACTGTGACAAAGACGCGCAATTGATAACATTTAGAACACGAGAGAAAATAATTTGAAGGCTGGCGATCGTGACATTTTTTAATTAAAAGCGTAAGTAGTAAAAGAAGACAACTCGGAAATTATGTGTGTGCATAGGGCAGAAGTACCTATATGAGGCAGCTAAGTGCAAGTTTATGTTGCTTAAAAAATTTTGTAAATTTGAAATTTTACCATGTCACTGTAATAATGTAGGAAAGGTTTCCGATGGTGATGCAAAACATGATCTGCAAATTCCAGTAGAGGGCGCGTCGATCATATTTAATTGCGCTCACATGCCCACTCCTAAATACTGAGAATTTAACACTGAAACCCATTAGCAGTCATTACTAGGCAGAGTGTTATTTCAAAATATAATTTAAATGTGGTTCCTGAAAGTGGTGCGTTTAAAACTATTATTATTTACTTTCTCTCATGTTTACCTTATAATTAGCCTACCTGTGAGTAGGTTTACTTATGTTCCTCTATTTATGCACTATATAACCTGCACTATCTCATAGAACAAATTAAAAAGACATTTCATTTTAAAATCGATTGTTTTGTTTTCTGCATAATGAAAGCCTAACCTACTTGAACCTAAAAATGTGGATCACTGAAATATATTTTGCCTTTGAAAATAATCCATATGGTACTCCTTTCATATATTCCAAGGAAATGTTTGGTTTTTAAGTAATTTACTTTGTTGTGTTGTTGCTGGAATATAGACAGAGTAAAGGAGGTTAACCTATAAGTCACCCTAAAACAAAACATACTTTGTATATAAATGTATTTCAAATGTATATATCCTTCACAGCACGATTGAACGATACTGTTTTTCTGTATTCAAAAAAAAAATCTCTAATGCACATCGAATTGTTAAAATGAATGAACATTCTTTTATATATTCCAAATTAAATATAAAGTAAATTCAGAAGTATACTTTGCTTGTTGCATAGTCGTGCTGGAAACAACAGGATATATGTGACCATTGCTTTTAAAAATGGAAGAAGTTCCAATATTAACACTGGTATGCACATTCACACATCCGTTCATTCTAAGCTCCCGCTTAATTAAAAAAAAATAAAATAAAATTATTGAAACGTGTCCATTCACCCATATTCAGGGTGGCAGGAAATATTACTGTCATTATATTATATTTTATCATATTATTGTTGAGAATATTTTGTACAATATTAATAGGTAAAAATCATCACACTGTTCAGTAATATATCTAAGCAAGATTGCAAATCTTATGTAATGTATATTGTTCGTGGACTAACGTCAAATTATCTATCTATCTATCTATCTATCTATCTATCTATCTATCTATCTATCTATCTATCTATCTATCTATCTATCTATCTGTCTAATTAATGGTACATCTTTTGTGTTTACATAATTCACGTATATTCATACCATATGCACAGTTAACGTTATATATTAATTTTTAGTTGGTTGAAAAAATCAAGCTTCATTTTGGTTTGCATGTAGAAAAGAAAGCAGTTTACATATGTCCACGCAAAATGATTTTACTCTTCGAATTAATATGCGTGTACAAGACGCATCTTTAAACTCAAACATTTGAAAGACATTTTTTGATTTTTAGTCAAAAAATATTTCACGTTAAAATTCATTGGAAGGAAAGAAAGAAAGAAAGAAAGAAAGAAAGAAAGAAAGAAAGAAAGAAAGAAAGAAAGAAAGAAAGAAAGAAAGAAAGACTGCATAATGTAGATATTGTGATGTTATTCCTGAAACTGCTGTTACGAGGCCATCCACGTTCCCATAATTATTAATCGCATGTTGGTCTTAATACAAGTATCCACCCACTCTGCATTATTTTGTTCTGCCTATGGTTACATAGCAAACAAAGATTTGCAACTTACACCCTTTTTTATAACTGAGGCATGATTGAGAGGGAATTAGACAGGAAGTGAGGGAGTGCAAACCAGAGTGGAGTAAAGGACAACGAGAGAGAGAGAGCGAGAGAGAGAGAGCGCGCGCGAGAGAGAGAGAGAGGAATAGAAGGAGAGAGAGAGAGAGACAGAGAGAGAGAGAGGGAGGGAAAGAGGAAGAGGGAAGGAGAGAGGGACCGGGAGAGGGTGAGAGAGTGAGAGAGAGAGAAGAAGAGGGGGGTACTGTGAATCCAGGCATCTGCTCTTCACATGAATGCACTCATTTCACCGAGATCAGTCTGCAAACATGCTCTGGAAACTAGTAGAAAATGTTAAATATGAAGATATCTATGAGGTATGATGTTTTTTTCATTTTTGCATTTAAAGGAGGTGAACTGTACAACTCTTTTAATATAATAATTAACTACGAAATAGACAATAATAAACGTGTAATAATGTTACTTTGTCCAAATTTCTATTATTATAGAGATATTTGTTTCTTAGTAAACGCCAAAGTTATAATTTTCAATTGAGAAAATAACTTTATCCAGAATTTAGAAACAAAGCTTTCCGTTTTTAACTACAATATCTTAAAGTGACACATAAACGTTTGCTACATGTTAATTTTGTAAATGTACCTGAATATTGTATTTTGGTTTGCTATACAAAAATATACAATATTCTTTAAATGCACCAATTTATGAAGCCTTTAGTGCATGTTGAAAGAGCGACAAACTGTACTTAACAGTTTTTCTTTTTGTCCCAATAAGTATCTGCATTACTGGTCCAAATTAATACAAATTACACACCCACATAAACACATACACACATAAAACTGTTCCTATTCATTAGTGTAATAATAATAAAAACTATTTTTTTGTGAGCATGGACAGGTAAAGCGATATACAGTATCTATGAAAGTAAATTGATACAAATAAAATACTCATTACGAACCAATCAAACCGACACCTTTGAGTGTTCATCAATATATTAAATTATAAATATCACAAGTATTTCCTCAGTTTATGTAGTTATTGTCTACAAACATGTTAACATTTCCAAGGCCACTACAGAGAATAAGATTAAATACTTAGCTGCGAAAACAAAGACACGCGCCCGAAAGTCTTAAATTATACCATTGGATGTATTTTGTTGATTATATGAATAGGAAACAATACACAAAGGCTTCAGAAACGGGCTTATGTGGGAGTGTAAACAGCTTCTGAATAGGAGTCAATGCGTGTCTTTATAGGCTCTTTAGATCAGCCCGGCGGGTAGCCGCCCTCCAGATAACCACAAATGTCTCAGCTCTCAGAACTCTCGTCAAGCTAATTATCAACTGCAAGCTGGCAAAATCCAGTACATACTGAAATGTCTTAAACTTCAACATGGTATATTAGCTCCCCGAACTATTTAAATTAACCTATTCTATTATGTATTTGTGTGATAGATAGATAGATAGATAGATAGATAGATAGATAGATAGATAGATAGATAGATAGATAGATAGATAGATAGATAGGCGATGGACAGCAAGTAAAATAATCTTCATATGTTCAGTTTAGGGAAAATTGCATATTTAATTGCTTTGTGTTTTTTTTTTTTAATTTTGACTTTCCATTTATCTTGATGGAAATCCCTTATTTCAATCTGTGTATGTGTGTTTATAATCAGGGGCAGAAATATTTGTGTTTATGAACATACCATTGACTGATCCTTAACGGAAATGCAGATCAGTCCAGTGCATTTAAAACTGCCCAAGGCATGGCTTCCGACCAAAACCTTAATCATAGTGGAAGCCTTGTAAATGTTTAACAATATAACACTTTTTTCCTCCAAGCGTGTGCTTGCAAAGGAGGGGCCTATATTTACATTCAGCCAGCAACACGGAAATCAGCAAATGATAAATACGCCAAAATAATTTTTAATCGTATAAAATTAATCGTGGAACAAGTGATAGTTATATATTCTTTTCTATGTTGTTTTTTCCGTTTTAAGTTATCTCAAAATGAATAGTTGAGTAATTAGTCAGATATCGGGGGAAGCAGCTTCAAAAATGCAAACGTACAGTAAATAAGTGTCATTAATTGTAAATGTTCGACAAGGTAAATGTAAAAAGACGTTCATAGACCTTTGCTCAGCAGCACTGGTTGCGTCGGATATGCTGTTGACTCTTACTTGCTAAACTTTCTCCGAAAGTCTGCTTTTGCCAGCCCCCTTGTCTGATTACATCCTAGTAATTCTCAGCTGAATGAACGTCATTTACAATAGTAGGGGAGCTCTAGAGCTGACTGCTGCTTCACGCTCCATTTGCCCTCCATTCTCCCTTTAAGTATTCCTGTAATATTAATAGTCATGAATAACAATTATTCTGAGGTGGTGTAGGAAGGCAGAGGGAAGGGGCATACGAACAGTTTGAGTCTCGCCTTGGGTTGAAGAGGATTGTAAAAGGAACCAAGGGGGAAAAAATCTTCTTTCGTTTTGGGTCAATTACTGATGGATAGTCCTGGAAATACCTCAAGCCTTGTTTTGCAACCTTCAAGTCTCTTTTGATTTATTTATAATTTTACTGTGTTTTGTTGCTGCGAAAGAATTTCTTCCAGATGTTAGTCCACACATACTCGGCTATGGTGAGTAGATCTGTATTTTACAGATTTACATGTTCTATTCAAACGCCTTTGGGTTGGTATTACAGTACAATGATTCAGTGTTGCAATCGAATCTCCGTATTGTTATCAAATCGACGAGCGAAGGACACCTTAGCGGGTTAAAATAAGAAAATCATACTTTTTTGCATTTATCGCTGTGGGCAATTTAGAATGTATTTTTTCATTATTGGGAATATTACGCAGAATGATGGTCAAAAATGATTTTTCTTTATTTTATTTTCTTACACAAGTTAATTCACTGTTTTTAACTCTTTTACATGTACGCATGCATTAATGTTTTAAACGCACAGTTGAAACTGGTACACATTTTATATGATTTAATTTTTGTTTGTACACCATTTCTATGTTATTATTGATATAGCCGAAGACATAATAACAAAACTTATTGAATAAATTAATAGAAATATTTTGACATTTAATGGATGTTTTAAACACTTATATAAAAACAGATTTGTTTTATTTGGGTTAGCACAATTTATTAATAATAACAGTGTAGAAGTAAGTTCAGTAATAGTCACACTTGTGTTTATTTTAAATTTTTACAAAATTACAGTTATATCAATTTTAAACTTGAAAGCATCACTGTATCGGTCCACATTACGCTGACTTTCATTTGAGCAGACCGTTCTTTTAGAAGTTATCCGCATATTTAAGTGCGTTTCAGTATTATTCATTTGCTCTGTTTGTATTTTATGAAGGACCGGCATGATGGAGTTCCAAGCCATAGTTCCAGACTGTCTCAGTTGGGATCTGTATCTCAAGGACCTTATTCCAGCGCTCCACCACTCTCCCATACACCTTCTTCGGACTTTCAGCCTCCGTACTTCCCTCCTCCTTATCAGCCTCTTCCGTACCATCAAAGCCAGGATCCTTACTCCCACGTCAACGACCCTTACTCCCTGAACTCTCTTCACCAACCGCAGCAACACCCCTGGGGGCAGAGACAGCGACAAGAGGTCGGATCGGAAGCTGGCTCCTTGTTGCCCCAGCCTCGGGCTTCATTGCCTCAGCTCTCTGGACTGGACCCCAGGCGGGACTATCCTTCTGTCAGGCGACCAGATGTTCTGCTTCATTCGGCACACCATGGCCTCGACTCTGGGATGGGAGACAGCTTGTCCTTACATAGTATTGCGCACGCTGGAATGGAAGAAATTCAAGTGAGTCGTACAGGTTGCCTTAATGTTTGTATGTACATGAATACATAATTGAGCTTTTAGCACACTAATTTCTGTTCGGTCAACGAAAATTAAAAGTCCAAACATCAATTATTTTTAAAATAAATATTTTGAACTGTAAGTCCCCCCAGCCCCCAACGTTGTTTAAGGGCCATTTTGTTTCCTTGAATATCATAAGTTTATTTCAAATCAGAGTCTATATTTTGGTTAAATGTAGCAGTTTACTTACCACTGAAAAAATCCATATACTGTATTGTTTTTACCGGATGAATCACATGCCAGTTTTGTTGTACCTTTCATCCAGTAATATAAAACAAACTAAAATGCCAATAATACATCATAAGCAAGATGAGGATTGGAATAGTTTTAACCTTTTATATACCCACTCAGTTGCAAACATTAACTTACACACATATTTTGAGCATCAATTGTTTTCTACAATGAAACTGTGGCAGCAATAAAAGTAACGGCATAATTATTTTAAATTCAATGTTACTGCTTTAGAATTTGTACACCTTCAAATCGACAGCTTGTTACTAAACGGAACACTTTTAGAGTTTGGTCTATTCCCCAAAATACCATCTCCCAACCCTATAAATCACTTGTTTTTGTATTTTGTAATATTGTATTACAATAATAGCATAATACTTATTATGTTTAAAGCTATATATACACATGCACCCATATATATATATATATATATATATATATATATATATATATATATATATATATATATATATATATATATATATATATATATATATATAGTGAGAGAAAGAGAGAACACAGTGTAAACAGGTATGTCGTCTCGGACATTTACATTGATTCCAAATTAGATAAGAAGAACATTTGATTGTATTTCTACTGTTTACCTGGAAGTTATTGAACTGCATACAGTTTCATTATTTTCATTATTAATGAAACCTGACACTATTGCAATGGCTTATAACCAAGTGCAGATGGATAAAAGAAAAAATGGAGGATGGATGCTGTTTTAAACCTATTTTTTTCTGAATATTTTGTTAGTTTAAGATCATAAACTGTAAGGTCATACTTATAGTGTATTTTGGCATAGAAGTGCATTTAAGTTACGTAAAATATGCACAAGTATTAATGCAGTACTTTATTTCTAATGAAAACATTTTTAAAAGATATGCTCTGATAATTTACTAAATGTAGTTAACATATATTTATTTTAATTCAATTTTTCAATATAATAATAATAATAATAATAATCCGGTCACATAACTATTCGTTGATTTTGTGGAAATTATAAGTGGCGCTTTTTTCAGTGGCGACTTGTATATTCTTCAAAAGGGCCTGCGCCTGCCGGTATATTATATTCAGTGCAACCGTAAACAGAATTTTTCTATCCGCATTAACTATTCAGTATACGTTTAGTTACTTCATCGATATTGCCTATTATATTCCGGACATCGTCACATATAATCTGCGACATTTTACCCATATTCTCTTTTTTATTATTATTATTTTTAATTTATTATTTTTTTGTGTACTCGTTTTTATTATTACAATAGTATCATAAACAGAGCAATAGGTATTGTTGATTATCAGGTATATTTATAAAATAAATTTTTAACCTCTACACCTTCTCTTTTCACGATATATTCTTCTTGTTCTTAGTCTTAACTATTGATTAATCTGGATGTTTTTAAACTGGTGTTTAAGTACACATAAACAATGTTTTTTACGTTATGTTTTAACGACCTTGTCATTTTTAACTAAGGCATGTACAATTAAAACTCTAAGAGTTTTTTGCCTTATTTCCGCATTTAGTGCTAATTAAATTTTTACTATGCTCTTTGCGACTATTAAATGCCAGCATGCTGTGAGAATATCCTGTACAGAAACAGCGGGCGGTCATAATTAGATAGAAAATAAGACAAGAGTGTTCTCGTTAACTACAATAACTACTTTAAAAATCACTTTACTGGAGAAGTGAGAATTCTTAAATAGTTTATATGCCAAGGAGAACACCTAATATGCATACGTATATTTTTCATGTCATATATCATAAATTATTTCAATTATAACAACAATCAATGTAAACAATGTAAATAATCGTGTGAAAAATGTTACAGAATATAACGCGGTGTAAATTGTAAAGGAAATTAATCCGATAGTTGATCGCCTAAAATATCGACTAAAAAGTTTGCCACCAACTGAAACATTTCTTACTTTGATGATGATAATGATGATGATGATTATTATTATTATTAGTAGTAGTAGCCGTCATTTTAGTAAGCTGCCGAAAAGCCTTACGTACTGAAAAACACAAACAAACAAATGTAAAATAATAAATAGCAACGCATGTACAATCCAAGTACCAAAAGGTAAATATGTTAATTAATAAAAAGGAGTAAGGCCCGAAATTTGTGTAAACACACACACGTTGTTGCCATATTTTGATATAAAATATATATATATATCACAGTGCATTCTGATAGTAAGTGTATAATTGTTTTGAAACATCACCTTAAGGGCGATTTATTATGCTGATAGATAGATAGATAGATAGATAGATAGATAGATAGATAGATAGATAGATAGAGACTATGTAATAAACTAGTTGCCTAAGCATATTCATTAAAAAGCATCCATCCATCCATTTTCTAAATGACGATCGCCAGATACCCTTTAGATGACGTTGAAGCAAATGATTTTCTGTGTACATCTAAGAATACTTTACCTAAAATTCATTAACGTAATTGGGCCATCCGGAGTAAATTTATATGTATAGACAGATAAAAATGTTCATGCATAACAAAGGTTGTAGCACCTTTTTTATTGAAAGACTATATTATTTCATGGAATTTGATTTTCCTGCCGATTTTTTAAATTATGAAGCTCTCAGCTGGTTTAATATAAATGGAAATAACACAATCTGCACTTCAAAATGACATGATTTATATACAGACCTGTATAATATCCAGTCAATTTAAATACCTATGTTACTGATCTTTGCTGTTTTGATATTCCCAGACAGTTGAGGACGCCAGTAACAGTGGCATGAGTCTTTTGGACCAGTCTGTGATTAAAAAAGGTATAGTATTGATACAGTTTTTTAGATAAACATAAGAGATAAACATAAAAGAGATAAACATAAAAGGCACAAATGATAAGCAGGACATTAATGTTTATATTTGTGTATAAAGTGCTTTTTATATTGTTATTTATAAAAGCAAACCTTTACACGCATAAACTCCCACTGACCAAGAAATGAATGACAAAAAAAAAACCAAAAAAAAAACAAACAAACAACAAAAAAAAAAAAAAAAACAGCAACATTACTGTCGCACAAGCCAAAGCGCTTAAAATGTTCATATTCTAAAATTATCATAAAATGATGTTGAACTCTTGGAAACTTAGTAAGGGCTGCATACAAACAATTCTTTTTAAGGAAAAACTTTATTTACAGAGTAAAATTGCATCGTAACTATAACGCCTTATGAAAGGTTTGTCTTGTATCAGATGTACAAAAAGATAGATGATATCAATTGTTTATCCTGTTATTTATTCTGTAATATTAATCGTTCTTGTAGTCTTTGAAAGTTGGAAAGATAATATTTCTATAGTCATACAGCATCCGTCTTGCCAATTGTCTCCTGGTGTCTTTTCAAATACTTTTTTATATTTATTCAAAAACGTGAAAATAACACTAGATATCTATTATTTATGCAGCATTCGTTTTTTAGTGCCTTAAGGCTAACGCATATTTATATAACGCATTATTTGGAAAGAAATAATGCCATACAGAGAATGGGAACGAAACGTTCAAAGTAACGGAAAGATACGTAGTAAATGTGCACCTTATTACTCTAAACAGCTCACATTCTTTTTTTATTAATTATTCTAATAAACAGTTAAAAATGATAATAAAAGTGTTACAACAAACTATGTTTGTATCGTTTAATAATCATCCGATCGACGCACGCCTTACTTCAGAAGTCAGGGTGTGATTTTAAATATTTCAGCCTGCTTAGCATTTGGCCCAATGTACCCATCTTCCAATGAAAGAGGTAAACAGCAATGATTAAAGGGCAAATAGGTATTGCGTTTTACACACGTTTTGATAATGTTAAAATACAATATGATATTAAAAGAAATAGTTAATAATATCCAAATTTCTTTTTACTAAACTGGTTTCATCCAATTTAAGAGTCGCGGGGAGCCAGTGCCTATCGGAGCAGCACAGCGAACGACACTGCGGAAAATCCTAAACTGGGCGCCTGTTCATCGCATAACACACTCAAGTACAAACCAAGCTCACTCATATTGGCCAGTCACAGTCGTCTATTAACTTTAATACGCTTTTCTCTGAGAAGTGCGAGGAAAAAACGGAAAACCACATGAGCACTGGGAGAACGTTCAAAGTTCACACAAAAAGTAACTGGGACCTACGTAGTCTTATTTAGTTCTCAAATAAACAAATTTTTTGCAAATTGCTATTTAGGTATTCCTTGATTTTAGTTCTTTCGAAAGTGTAACGCATTTAAAATTAAAAAACGAAAAAAAGATTACATCTTCAAATAAAACACACACACACACACACACACACACATATGTATATATATATATATATATATATATATATATATATATATATATATATATATATATATATATATATATAACGATAAACGCTTAACTAATCCTGTTACAATCGGACTAACCCTGGGCAGAACCCACTCAAGCACCCGTAATCAAATGAGTCCAATGTAGAAGCCGCGATTAACTTAACACGCTAGCTTTGGATGTTGGGATGTGGGTAGAAGTCGGAGAACCTGCAGAGTCCACACAGACAACGACCGGAGGCAGGATCTGACCCCAGGCCATGAGATCAGCAGATAGATAGATCCACTTGGGTAATTATTCGTGTGTTTTACGTGAACATAGATAGATAGATAGATAGATAGATAGATAGATAGATAGATAGATAGATAGATAGATAGATAGATAGATAGATAGATAGATCAAAAGCTGTATTCAGAATTTGATGTTCGCTAATTCAAACGGAATGGATCTGTTAAATATTTTTATAATAGAATTAAGGCACATAAGTAAAAGTGTTTTTACTCTGTACAGACCAAATTACGTCAGATGTTGACTCTTGGTTTCTGTACACTTCTATTGTTAATTAATTGAGCTGCAAAAGTCTACCAAGCGTCTACTGAGATTTTTTCACGTCTTGCATTACTTCTGTGGCTCAATATTTTGTGTAGGTTTTATGCAATACACTTTATCTTTATTAATATATCACTCCGCCTTATAGGTTTTTGCACATTCAGGACGCGCTTACCTTCACCCTTACTCCCTCCCCACCAGGATAATGCAGGCAAATATAACCGACAGCATATGTTTATATATTTACTCATTTCCATAAGCTTGCAATTCCATTTACAATTACAAGCATGTTATTCTCCAATATTACTGATTGCTTCTATGTATAATTTGTGATTTTTTTAAAACTTCAGAAATGTAACAATCAGCCTTCCTTGTCAACTATTTTGATACTATAAGTAGATAATTATTTACGTACGTTTGGATAGTTTTCATAACAACCATTCTCTAAAAAATTGAGAAAATCTTTTCAATTCATGCATGTATTAAAATGAAATCAGCTGAACTTATAATAAATTACTTTCTTCTCATAAGTACTTTTCCATTTGCAAGTGCAATTTAACAAACTTGTGTACGTCTACAAACTAATCGTAATGAAATGGCTACCTTTTCCACCAACCGTTTAGGTAAAACTTTAAAAAGTTTCAAATTAGAAATTTTGAGCGAACACTCAGCCTTACGGAAAGTCGTTTAATGCTGAATTTTCCAAGTACCCTGTAATTCAGGCTATTCCACTGCCAGTTTAATCTCTTTTGTCGCATAGGCGGTCAAAACACCTCCTGTTGTCTTTTGCTCAAAGATCATATTTACAAGGACATATTTGCTGATGACCAAGATCGTGTTTTATTTCGTGTTGTGAATAATCACCGTAACATCACTCTCTGCTAAAAGATCTCAGGGAGACAGGATTTAACACACATACCTCAAGGAGGGAATGTTCCTTGAATGGGGTAACTAAATACCTTAAGGGCGATTTACAGTAGCCAGTCTATCAGGTCTGTGTGTATAGTCTTTAGGAGTAAGAGAGACTAATGGACTGCGTCTACGTAAATGAGATTTTTTTCTGGAATCTGCTATGAAGATCGAATCTTAAGCAAGCAATAGTGATTTTAAAAATACTATACTATGTTAGTGTGTGCTTAAACATGTGTTATGTTTATGGACTTTGGATACCCCCATATATATATATATATATATATATATATATATATATATATATATATATATATATATATATAAAAATAAAGTAGGGCAGTTAAAAAGCTGTTTAGAGATTCGTGTTTCCAAACCTTTCTCATATGAGACAAATATAATTAGAAATCACTGCCCTGCAAAGACCTTGTTAATGTTTGTATGGACTGGTTGACATTTCTAAAGTAATTTAGTTAAGGGGAAATGAGTTGGTCCCAGAAGAGAGAGCAAACGAGTCGAGTTAAAGTAGCCGGCGTGATGAATGACTTTTTCACGTGGTGATCTCCAGAGCTCGTTTAAGGCTAATTTTCTGTATTAGCCCCCGTTGAGCTATTAATACAATAGTCAGGGACCATGGCCCCTGTCTTTTGGTTGCCCCATTAGAGCTAACATTAAGACATAGCGCTTGAACTCTAGTCTGATGATAATGGAAGGCTTTTTTAAACACTACTAATATGGATTGGCAGAGGGTGGTTAATACGATTTGAAGGGGCTGGTCAATGAGCAATCAATAATGTAATAATGAGAATGCTGTGCTACATTAGCGGTCTAAAAACCATCAAGACGTAAAACATTTTAACCCTTCCCTTTAAACACTCGCCTAAAAAGTTAGACTCTCATAAAATCGGATGTTTTCTTTGTAGTTAGGATTTTCCACTGCATACAGGTATAAATGTTTTTCCATTATAATCAAAACAATTATAACGAAACCGTTTAAATGTTAATTTAACAGCAAAACACTTCACATACTCGTGTAATTCGTTTCAATTAGTTCCATATGCTCTCAAGTTTATCTTTTGCTTCTTTTAAACTTCAATTTTATATTAACATGAACGAGCAATTCCCTGTTTGATTTATCTTCGAGGAGCTAGGTTTAATTATGACAAGATACAAAAAAAGTATTACAAAGAATAAATAAGTGAAATAAAATACATTTGTTGCTTTAATTCGTTCTTCGTGCATTTCATTTAATCCAGATAAAAGATACTAGCTAAAAATTATCAGTTTAATGCAATCTGCGTAAACATAAAGGAAACAACTTTGAAAATAATACTTCAAGTTAGCCAGTATCACATTCCACCGTATCAATCTGCATACCGAGTAACAAAATTAATGTGTATTCTCTTCAAACTCAGTAACTCATGATGTGGTAAAATAAATTGCAAATGTAAAAGTTCTCACAATTCCAGAGAAGATCAAAGCATTGTAATACGTGCTAAGCATGTCTCGTAGAAACCGGACATGACAAGGATACCGGGAATGAAGACTTTATAAGGGACGCCAAGCTTATCATTCTCAGACAACGCTGGTAAAATTATGTTGTACTGACATGCTGTATATACTATGTTTGGACAAAGTAGCCCGAAGGCACCGAAAATACGTATTTATTTTAAACTTAATTCAATCTTATAGACTCAGTCTAACAGAAGAGGAATTAATACAATATCCACCTGAATGTATATTTGATTTTTACTCAAAGTTTCTGGGTACAACATGGTCGATGTTTATAACATAGTTACACTATTGTAAAGATCGTCCGTGCTGTACAACCTAAGATCATATGTACATCATATGTCAGCTAAAGAATATGCCTATATATTCCTGTTTCCATTTTTAGAATGAAACTGCTGTTATATTCAGCAACGTGCTGTTTTGCAGTAATGGTTATTAAAAAGGAATCCATTTATTACTGACTGCCGAAAGATCTCGTAAAAAGACATCATAAACAGTCTTTGTGTTCGTGCCTTAGAATGCTGTTTTCAATTCCAGCAAGTTCAACTGCATCGATTTTTCAGGAAATTACGTCAAATAAAAAAAATCATCGCAGTACAAACATAGTATGTGTTTGCACAGCAGACATACTACACGGTAATAGTTTTGTTTTACGTTTTTACAGGGGACGAATTGTAATGCTGATTGTGTGTACAAGCAGTCTTGAATATGCAGACACACACGGTGATCCGGCTGGAATCAGTGGCTTCATGTTTTTAATCCTGATACTCACATACAAGCGGCTAGGTTTCATCGTTTAATAAGCGAGGAAATACAAGTGAAGTTGATTCCTCACAGTTATATGCACGCTTTTTCAAAATTGCAAGATATCACTCTGAGTTAAGATTACGCTATAAGGTTAAAAAACTTTCATTACGTGTCACATATACATAAAGTCATCAGTTTGAGCGTTTGCATTTATTGCGTAAACAATAAATGCAGCCCACCACCTGCATGTCTTAGAGTTGTCAAAAGAAAAGGCCCTGCTCACTGACCAGCTGTGAACCTGTGCGCCTGTGTATTCGGAAATGTGTGGGCATCTTTAAGACTGTTTTAAATGGAGGTGCGAATCACTATTCTATAGGAGGAAAAAAAAACTGACAAAATTTAGTCACAAGACAGCGTCCTTTAAATGCTAGTTTATTTTTTAATACTGTATTTAAATATAATATATAGCACTGCCACATTTTTCGTTTGTTTTCGTATAACATGGAAAAATATTTTGCTTTTTCATCTAGTGTGGTGCATATTTGTATTTATCTATAATAATTTAAACCCATTCTTTAAATAATTTAACTTCTTCTGTTATGTATCGCTCATTTAATGTTAGAATCTCAAAACTTGGTAATTATTCTTCTTACAAACTCTGGAATTAAAGTGATATTCCTGAAAAATAAACCTCAACGTCTAAAGAGAAGTTAAATTTCAGTGTATGATTGATCCTAATCCAGGAGACGCACACGGTCATTGTCTGGGTGAAGAGCTTTCTAAAGGAACCACAGGCCTCTTCTCACATCGCAAATACTTTCGTGTTATGTTGATCAGATACTTTTAATTAGGCTGTTGTGGATCTATGGATGATTGTATCTTGCCATGGACTTGTGCCTCATCCAGGCATAGGCCAATTAATATCTTTCGCTCGACATGGCCGGGATAGGTTCTGGCTTCCCGTGACCCTGAAATGGGTTTAACAGATCAATAAGTGGATGGTATACAACATTAATGACGTATAATGTTTTATAGCATCTTTATTTCCGCTCATTTATTATGTGAATGGTAGAGGCATAGATGACAACAACTTGACGACCAGTCCGAGTGTGAAAATTATATACTGTATATAAAAAGCCGACTTTAAAGTAAATATTCTTTCTATATGAACTGTCAGCAAATATAATTTCAGTAGCTAGTAGATGTGAATTAGTATCTTAATTGAGACTTGCGTGATATATTCTGCATGTATAAAGTGAACTGGGCCTTGGAACGAGGAACTATAGAAACATACTAAATGTTGGTCAAGGACTCGCAATACGAACAGATGGATAATATTTTATTGATCCCCGAAATAAATACAAATAAATAAATAGCTTTGTAGTAAACAATGTGCAGATTTCCAATCTCTTCATTTCAAATCACGGTAAAATTAAGTATTTGCAATTTATATGAAAAGCACTAAACAGCTTTATGTACCTGAGAAAATTAATCAATTTCGGCTTTTTCTTTGGTCAAAGCACATATGTGTCAAGTTTTAACGAAAATTATAAATAAACATAATAAATTAATATTGTCAGGATTTATTGTTCACATTTTTCATTTCTGTTTTGTTAACTTTAAAATGTACGAGTAACTGAAACTTTACTAAGCAAGTTCAGAAATAGATGATATGGATAAATGCATTTTTGTTAGACGTACTTAAATCTAGGTTATTTCTATAATAAAAGTAAACGATACTGAAAGTGAATAATAATAAAAAATATTATTAATAATAACGATACGTATTATTGTATTTTTCAGTTCCTGTTCCTCCAAAGAGCGTAACGTCACTGATGATGAGCAAAGATGGTTTAATTGGTGGAATAACTGTCAATATAAATGAGGTGTTCTGCTCTGTACCTGGACGCTTGTCCCTACTGAGTTCCACTTCTAAATATAAAGTAACCGTAGGGGAAGTGCAAAGACGTTTGTCCCCACCAGAGTGCCTAAACGCATCTCTTTTGGGAGGAGTGCTTAGAAGGTAAGGAAATCTATCTATCTATCTATCTATCTATCTATCTATCTATCTATCTATCTATCTATCTATCTATCTATCTATCTATCTAATAAACACTAATCCTAAAACAGAAAGAAACAATTTTATTATATATTTTTATTGTGTCCTAAGAGATACGATGACCGGCTATTACAGTTTACTTTATTATTAGGTGGGTGTATTATGCCTACTAAAATGTGCGCTAGTCAGAAATATAGAGTGGAAGTGGCAGTTAGTCTTGTATTGTATCTAAAGTGAAATTACTGGTAGAAGAGAGCAATATTCACTTTTAACACTTTGTATTTTCCATTTAAAGGGCAAAATCCAAAAATGGTGGAAGATCCTTAAGAGAGAAACTAGAGAAGATAGGACTGAATTTACCTGCAGGCCGGCGCAAAGCAGCAAATGTCACTTTACTAACGTCACTTGTAGAAGGTAAGACGATAACTTTGTAGCACCTTGACAGCTACAATGTTTTCTATAAGTAGATATCCTAAACAAAATACTCGGCACCAGTCATACACGTATGGAGTTTTTGCTGCATGCACTATTAATATTACATTTTGTAACAGAGGGTGATATGAAACATTATATTTTAACTTTACCTGTTTTTGGCAATGGTTTGAAAATATGTTAACTGCTTTTCATTTGCATATTACGGGCCTAATACTAAAATAGTACAATAATTAGTCAATCGATGGATTTGCTAGATAAATATATTTTAATAAACAAATGATTCGTAGATAAACCATAAAGTCACTCGGTTTACGTTTTAATACAGTGATATGGTCTGTGCTACCACAACAATAATAGCATCGTATTGGTATCATTAAATGTAACTATTTTTGCGCATTCGAAATCTTGCACAGTCCCTGAGGCAGAGCTTTCAAGGTTTTATAGTTCTAATGCCTTATTCCAGAGGGACCATCACATAATCTACTGGAATCCCCCTAGAGCTTCACTTTCTATAGCTACTGTGTCTTATTTCTATGGTTTAACAGTACATCAGTGGGAGTCTGATGACACCTACCTCTGGAGGGGGGAAACCTAAAACCGCGTGTTGAATGGAAATGGCAATTATCATTAAAATAATAATTTTCATGATTTTATTTTAAAGTAAACTATGCATTTTTTCATAAAGGTTTACGCAGATTGATAGTTTAACATTCAACGTGTCTACTTAACTTTGCTTTAGTTGTGGAAATGTAATGTTAGTGTTCTGCACGTTCGACAAGCACTTGATTTATAGTGAGATCTACAGAGGATATATTTTGGAAAGAAACCCAAGCTTTTATAATGACATATTTATTTATTTACATCTAACATGTGTTTTTTATATAAGCAGTGATTTTAAAGTTTATGTGTACACTAATATTTTCTCTCTCATTCAACCGCCCCCCGTCCCCCACCCCTTTTCCACTTTAGGAGAAGCAGTGCATTTGGCTAGGGATTTCGGATACATTTGTGAAACTGAATTTCCTGCTAAGGCTGTATCAGAATACTTAAACAGACAGCACACAGATCCAAACGAGCTTCACACAAGGAAAAATATGCTGTTGGCTACAAAGTGAGTATGTTTTTCTTTTTCTTCTTCACTATTATTTATTTATTTATTTATTTATTTATGTTTCGGCTGTGGTGTTCGTTATCCAAATTAAAGCCTGTAACGGTCAGTTTTCAGTTTGAGACCTGTGCTAATTTCAACGTATTCAGTAATTTGCAACACATAAAAATGTCATTGTGTGTTTTCACGAATAAGCATCACGTTTAAATTAATGTACGCATAGTATAATACGATCTCTTCATGCAAATGAAACCAATGAAAATAACCGCTCTTTATTCTTAATAGATTTTTTATTATTTACTTTATTATTTAATTCATTTTGACGGTAATGGATTACGTGCAAAGCATTTATTGTGCAAAACGGCTGGAACGTTTCTCTTAATAATGCTAGACTACAATACAGTAATTTGGAACATGAATTTATTTTTCAGTTTATAAAATGTTATTTTCAGAACCTATCATATAGATATATCGGTGTTGATCATAGTACACGCTTGGAAAGGTTCCCGTCTTTATCGGTGATGCTTACCTGTTTTAACGGCTCTTTCATTTTGATTATCAGTGTCACTAGAGAGCTGAGATTAGCAGCTGACAACATTTTCAGGCAGAGGACACACCCCATGTATTAAGGGTGATATCAGAACACTGCGACCATACAGGCATCTGGATTGGTCCCCTTTTGAGATTTCAAAGACCACAAAGCCGACTATAAGCAGGAATGCGCATATGTACATACAACACTAAAATTACATGTAACGACGTAACACACCATTCTCAAATCAATTTAATTCAATTCAGTCGCGGGGTCATGAGCCTATCCTAGCTATCTTATGCAGAAAGCAGGAAACCACCATGGTTATGGCGACAGACCATAATAGGGGGCAGCACACGCACATCCATCTTCATTCATTTACGGGAGCCAATTTACAATGGCCAAGACTTCAGTGTTTGGGAATATAGGAGAACAATTGGAGGTAAACCAAAGGGGAGAGACGTCAACAAAGTAGGGCAGTGTGGCGCAGTGGTTAAAGCTTTAGACTTCAAACCCTGAGCTTGTGTGTTCATATCCTGTCACTGACACTGACCCTGAGCAATTCACTTCTCCCGCCTGTGCTCCAGTTGGAAACAGAGAAGAAATGTAACCAACTGTAGCTCAAATGTTGTAAGATTCTTTGGATATAGGCGTCGGCCAAATAAATAAATGTAATATAATTTTGAACATTTGCATCAGCACACAGTTTTGTACCATTGATTGTTATAGCATGCCGTTTTCAACGCCTATGTCAAAACTCTATAACACACACACATAACCACCCATACAATCAGATTGTGACACAGACTACGAATGCCGTGAATATATATATATATATATATATATATATGCAATTTATTCATCATGCGTTTTTGCTCCATCCCATAATAACGAATTAAGTCATTCTGCACATGACTCAACGATTAAACGAATTAAGTCATTCTTAACAATGACTTAAGTTGAAAAGATAAACAGAAAAACGGATGGAAGTGTGAATTTTTTAAACAAGTATATTTATTTTTTAATGAAACTTATTTTATTAAACTCATTTGCATATTATTATTATTATTATTGTTGTTATTGTTGTCGTGGCTGTTACTGTTATCATTGTTGTTGTCGTCCCCAGGCAACTTTGTAAGGAGTTCACAGATCTTCTGGCTCAAGACCGTACGCCTTTGGGTAACAGCAGACCATCTCCTATTCTGGAACCGGGCATCCAAAGTTGTTTGTCTCATTTTAGCCTCATCACTCATGGTTTTGGTTCTCCAGCTATATGCGCTGCCCTTACAGCTCTCCAAAACTATCTAACAGAAGCCTTGAAAGGACTGGACAAGATGTTCTTGAACAACAACACCCCAAACAGGCACACATCGGGGGAGGGACCAGGCTCTAAGAATGGAGATAAAGACGAAAAACACAGGAAATAAAATAATAATTATAAAAAAAAGATTTATATATTAGCTTTAACATATTGCATTTTATTTGGAAATGGAAGATCTACTTATGTATGTGTGAGTGTATATATAGTATATATACATATATATCATATACACACACACACAGAGAGCGAGAGAGAGAGAGAGAGAGAAAGAGAACGGCATTGCGTCAACAAAGTTGAAAAGGATTTGGTCACCAACTTAAATTTTATGTACTGAACTTTTAGCTGGTTATTGAAACACTCCTTGGTGTGACTTGAAACTATATATCTATATATTCTTTTTTTATATACCTTGGATTCAGTAAATTCACTGCTCTTTGGGTTGTGGTTCGTCAACATTTTAAGGATGAGCAACTTTCTTTCACAGTTTGTAAACTTATCATTTTCCCACTGTATCATCAAGCAAACAACCCCTTTCCCCTTCCGCCTGTAAGACAAATTCGTTTGGATATTTCAACTTTTCAGGATGTGCTATTATAATTGTTTCCCTGTTAACTCTTTGGAAAAGAGTTACTGTGATAGAGCATAGCCCTTTTTTTCAATACAAGCTTTAGCTTGTTGTCATCAACCTTCATTTTTACTTGATAAGGTGGGAAATGTGGATATGGGAGATGCGGGGAGGAGTTTGTGATAACGTTCAATACCAGCATCAGAGCTCTGTTGAAAGTTTGTCCTGGAATCATTTTTGTCGATATTGTCAGGACACTATGACAGTTGTTTAATTAAAATATACTTGGCGTAAATTTGTTCTGAGCAGACTTTAAGAGACTCGGTATTTTCTCTTATTCTTGGGGTGTTTATTTTAAACAGCACTTAAGGGAAAATAAAAACATAGCTTTACTAAATGGGCATGTACATGGTAAAATGACAAAGAAATGTACTGCAGGTTTACAAAATTTACATATATAAAATCGAACTATTATAATGAGACATGTATTTCAAGACAATCTTGGTTTAAAGCAAAATATTACACCTTATGATCACTCATATGAAATGCAAAAAGTTGCAACTGTATAATGAGCGATCTTAATGAAACACTTACAAGTATTTTGGCATATTTGTGAAAAGAATTCTATGGAGCCAACCGGAAACGCGTGAGCTACTAAGTAACAATAACTGTGGTTACTTATGTGAGATGACAAACGCACGTCAGCACACACACTAACGTATTGAGAGCAAAGGGCTGCATTTTAGTTCCTACCGAAGAAGTATTTAAAGAGGGTGTATGATATTGAAGGTACGATTCAATGTCAACGGTAACCATTCACTTGAAAAACCTGAAATTACCCATCTAGTTATTGTGAAATGATTTTAAAAAGACGCTGCTGACATCTAGCTCCCCTGTTCTGCATGCTAAGGATATAATTAAAAGATTAAGTTAATTACATTCGCAATCATGACTAAATCACAAGGCGTTTAGTCAGGATTTTAGTTTTCACCTAACAAGGTATATGGAAGGAAGTTATGTTCTATATAACTATGCTCTTGTAAGGATAGCTACTGTATACATCTATGTGTGTGTGTGTGTGTATACACACATTATAATGCACGCCATGTAGTTTCAAGAATTGTGTGTATTACGTATTCAAATGCAAATATCAAGATTTGGGAGACAATTGGAAGGTAATCAGCAGATTTCACAAAAGGAAAAACATTTAGACAAAGACAATTAAATGATTTGAGTAATTTCCTTTCGTACCATATATTCTAGATTTTTTGCACCTTTACTATTATACCAAAATTAAAAAAATATTTTCATTTATTTTGTTACTAGAATACTAATGCTTATACTAGTTCTTCAAAATATAACTCTAAAGAAGTATGCATTCACATTATGAAGAATTAGTAAATTATTGTTTTCTGGGCCACAATTTATATAATGAATGTATATTTAAAAATAGAAATTGAAAATACTTGAACTGTACCTACAGAGCATCTTATATCAATGTTCACCTTATAATCGTTCCTAATTAAAACAATTCAATCTCATGAAAGGAAAATATGCCAAAATATGTGTAATTCTTTTCATTTTACATATGCGGATTATTTCAATTACCTGCAATTAGAAGTAATGAAAATTACAATTGAAAAATCACTATTTCTTTCATTGGTTCTCCTCTAGGGGTAATTTCTGGGAGGGGGTGGGGGGTGGACTGGGTGGGTGATGTTTGTGTTAATGTTTGTATATATTTATTTATGCCTAATTTAACGGGAATTTGTAAATATGGTGAGCAAGTAGTTTGGATTATTTATCTGTGATTATACCTCTGTGAGTGGGTGAAAACGCTTGGCTTTAGGTAGTATTTTAGAAGTTTGTTTTTTTTTTTATTATTATTATTATTTTTTTCTGTTCTATAGACAAGTTGTCCTGGTGATGGGTAGAAATTGGTTCTTGTCCAGTGATGATCTCATTTATATCAAAATAAACTTTGTGTTTTGTTGTATTTTATTCACGTGTTTTGAATATGTTGTCTTATTCCAGGAAAGACATGCCTAATTGGATTTCTATGAATTAAACGAATACTTTGAATACTTGTGAGCTGTGATTTACATTGGAAGCAGTCTATGTTTCACGTAAAAGCGAAAGGTCTATCTATCTATCTATCTATCTATCTATCTATCTATCTATCTATCTATCTATCTATCTATCTATCTATCTATGTTCACGTAAAACACAAGAATAATAACCCAAGTGGAGTCGTTAATTTAGTTCAGGGAACGAATATGTCGTGCTGAAGAGAAATACAAATATAGAATATTGCATTTATAAATCATTGAATTTGCTTACTCAATAAAAGAGTGTACAATATCTCGTTTGTAATTTCCACTCATTTATTCCTAAATTTTCTATTTAAATTTATTCGCAGACAATACACCTAAAATCATCATCAATACTAGGTATTTCTTAAATTCTTAACACAGTTTATTTTACAGTTAAATACAATTGAATTTATAAATAGCTTGACTGAGAATAGGATTATTTGTAAATGACAGTACTGTAATGAGTAATAAAAATAAAGAGAATAAACAGAATTAGTCATTATTTTCTATTCGTTTTACTCATTAACTTTAAAATTTATGTGAAACTGGAACTTTATTAAGCACATTTAAAAAGAAGATCGTAGCCTATAGGTAAATGCGTTTTTCTTCGACTTGTTTGTAAATTTATTGTTTCTGCGATAAAGGTACGATACTGGAAGTGAAAATAATAATTATCGTGTGTCTTTTTTTCTGGTATGATGACGCATCAACAAGCATCTTCCATTTAGATGGTCTGCTTATCTACAAAATTTGTAATCATAGACTGGCGAAAGAATGAAAATCAGAGTAGCTTTCCCTTTCTGCCTTTAAATCGGAAGAACTGATACTTTTATCTTGATAACGAAACAGTACTATTTTGTAAAAACGTAATGTACATGCATTCATTTATTTGTATTAAGTTATTACTTGCAATCTAACATGTTCTTTATGAAATATGGCTGAAAAAATCCCTGTTTTCACTGTTTGCGCAGGGCGTGCACACAGAATATATTTGATGAGTACTAAGCATGTGACTAAATGAGGAAAATGCATTATTGTAATAACAGATTGACGTGAGCGTAGTGAACACCGAATAGATTTCGTTTTCAATCCGACACCCCTCTACATGGCAACCATCATCACTGTGTTTATCATCATCGTCGTCATCAACCTTATTATTATTAGTAGTAGTATCACCAATATGGCATAGTAATAATAAGAGTTACTAGTTTATTTCACAGAATTATTTTCAATTAACTTAGTGAGCATTGACATTGCCTTTTTAATTAAATCCATTCTATTTATTGTTAGAGAATGAATATTTTCTTCTTCCTTTTTTGTCCTTCATGGCTTTTATTTGAAGAGCACACTCCCTTTGCATTCTGCTAAGCAATGGGCTGTAAAATGGTTATCCAGCCCAACAGACAGCCAAGTGCCGTTTGAGAGTAATTCCTGCCCTCGGCACTTAGCCGTGGGCAAAGCAAGCGTGCTCCCTAACTGATCAACCTGGATATTTCATTATTCATTAATTTACTGTTTAACAAATCCCACTCATTATCAGAGGCAACGCTTGGCAGAGCCCAACAAACAGTAGCAGTTGGTGTCAGGCGTGGAGAATTGCCCCATTTGATCATAGCCTTTATTTATTTATTTTAAATTCAACATCACAGACTAAAAATGTATGAAGTATCTGAAGAGTAGCGAGTCAATCACGTAGTTACTGTGCTGCATGTCAGCGCGTTCAGGGTTTTATAGCTAAGAATGCGCTTTGTTACATTAAATTATGAAACTAAATTAACAGTAACACATTCGAATGGTAACTCGTTTCCATCACTTTGCAGCATTTTTTCATTGTAGTTTTTAATTTTCATCATTTTTGTGTATTGGCATTGCAGTTTATATTTGTTCAAATTAAAGGCGAAACTGACCCACGCTAATCGGAACACAGCAAAGAAAAAAAAAGAACAAACAAAATACAAACAACTGAGTATTTTGTTTATCAATATTTACGACCACTTTTCTTACAATTATATTTTAAGACATTGAATGACTTCAGAATTTTCTTTCACCCTATAAAATAAACGTCAATATCGGAGTGGAACAGTAATTGCGAAACAACAGGTTGAAAAGCTATCTATATATAGTCAGGTAAAGATTTATTTTATTAAACCGAAGCAGAATCGTAATGCAATGTACATGTTCGCCACCAAAATATTTGTATGTTTTATAGTTTGTTTGTTTATTAAGTGTTTTGAATTAATAAAGGTTACCATCCATAAAATACAGTGGGAAGTTATGGATTCTGAATTATGAAGCTATGGATTATGAATGTGTGGTTAAATGACTGATGATACTATACATTATTCGTTTACTGTGGAACTGTATCAACAGTAACATTATTATTATTATTGTTATTATTATTGTTGTTGTTATCATTATTATTTTCGTCCACCCGTTCACTGAACCTACACAATCAGGGTTGGTATCCTGGCAGCGTAGTACGGAAGGTTGGGCTTTACCCTAGACCATTGGGGGGGGGGGGGGGGGGGGGGGGGGGGGGGGGGGGGGGGGGGGGGGGGGGTATATAACAATTTCAGACTAACCAAATGGCCTATGTACTTAGTACTTTGCAAAGTGTGAGATATATCGGAATATTCTGAGCAAAAAACACGTGCAAACGTTGAGAATTTGAGCATAACATGACTGGATTTTGAAGGTTTATAATAGCTGCGTTAATCACTGAGCTTATTCTAGTACTACTAACACTAATGCTAATACTAATAAAAACCATCATCACCACTATTATTAGTATTATTATTAGTAGTAGTAGTAGTAATAGTAGTAGTAGTTGTTGTTGTTGTGGGAATAGTAGTAATTGTAATTAGATTTGGTTTACATACAATTAATGCAAATATTCTCATTTTCAAGCAATACTTTTTCGAAATAAACGCATTGGCCTCCGCTTTGTGAGAAAATATAACAGGGACTGTTCCCACCTTGAATGGTGTGACGTTCCTGAAACATGAGTAAAACACTCAAATCACAAAAAATGTAAAGGTTAAACAAGCAAGAACTCAGTATGGGATGTGGTGTAAATAACATAAGGAACAGGTTGGTCTAGCTTCTGATTCTAATATTTTTCAGAGGTAGTACAAGAAATGAAAATCTGGCATATGGTTTACATTTTCTCACAAGAACTTTTAAAAATAACGCAGGCATATTAAAGGAAACGTTTCTAATATCAATATTTAGGTACTTAGGTTTCAGGCATGTCACCTATTTATTCTGTTTAATTAATAAGTTTACAGTGTTAGTAAATTTCCTTGCTATCGACACAGCTCTCCGTTAAAAAAACGTAAAACAAACTAACCTTTTAACTCAGTTGTTAGCGTTGTATCATTTTATAAAAGCTGAATGATGCAATTTATAAATCTGAAACAAACCGGAAAACGTAAATTTGTACTTACTATATACACCATATACTGTACATAGTTATGTAAATAAGTGCTTCTGTGCATTTATATTAACAAATGATCTAAAATCAAAAACGTTTACTTTCTTCAGCATGGTAGTGCATTTTATTATTATTACTATTATTATTTTTTCTTTTCTTGAACCTGTTTATTTCCAGCTCCTCCTCCTCCTCCACATAATATAAATGATAATAATATTCTGCCGGTCACTGTATGGGTAAGATGAGTGTGCACATTTGCTTATTATCTGCGTCATTTTTCTCATTTTCTTTCCACACCTACTGAAGATCAAATCTTGAAGGGCCGTGAATGAGTTGATTTGTGTGTGTGTGTGTGTGTGAGTGTGTGAAGGACAGAGAGAGAGAGAGAGAGAGAGAGAAAGAGTGGCGTTACACCTATTGGGTGTAGAAGTTGCCGTATGAATTGGCTCCATTATAACGGTGGACAAACATGTAAATTACGTTCATTTACAAAACATTACATATTTAAACAGAAGTTAATATAGGGACGTGCATTTAATAGGAATTCAGTTTAGTATCAACAAGTAATTTAACCTGTTATATTTACACACTAACGGTACATTCAGCGAACAGTACATCAGAGTATCAGTGACTCATAAAAAGTTCTAAAATACAGTATATCTAGTAAAAGAATCTCGACAAAAATTAACGTTATCAAATACTGTAATATGCAATTTTTTATTCTTTTTTATTTCACGTGTTCCAAATGTATCCAACGGATGTTACATATCATTGCCTTTTCTGCGCTTTCACATATACTGTAGCTACAATTGTATATTACTGAATACAGTATAATAATTTAATGATACTGTTCTAATAGAATATATACTTTAACTTGTGAGGGTACAGCTCATGGTTTCCGCTGCACCCTTTCTCTTTCTGTGATTTTGTTTCGATATCATTTTGACTGTTCTCTTTATTCTCCCGTTTTTTCTATAGGTGGCTTAGGTTTCTTCTATGGCGCAGACGAATGTATGCGGTTCAAGTGCAAAGTTTACATTGGTCAACTAAATTATTTTGTAATTGTGTGCCTGAATTTGTGACGTATGTGTCTGAAATAAATTGCCCGTTCGTTTCCCGCGACCATCTAGTGGAATGGTGTTAATAAAACGCATTTAAAAAAATTAAGTATGCGCATTGAGTTATATCGTAATTGGCTGAATAATAACGTAATAGTCTTTCTTTATTTCTTTCTTTCTATTAAAGTTCCTCTCAATTTTCTTTTAAGCTAAACAAAACAAAGAGTAATTAGCATATTGGCTATTACATCTGAACGGAACCCTTCTGAAAACATTAAACTTTAAATGCTATATATTGTTCAAAGAACGTTCAAATGATAGATAGATAGATAGATAGATAGATAGATAGATAGATAGATAGATAGATAGATAGATAGATAGATAGATAGATAGAACGCTTAGTTTCTTAGCAGTATCAACACACATATTTGTGTCTTAAAACTTTCTGTTAATAAATTTTTTTTTCTAACACACGTTTTCTTGAGCACAGCAAAGGGAAAATAAGAGTGAAACACTTGTGTTAAGATAAAGTTTGTTCAAACCTGTCTGACTTTCTTAAGGAGTACAGGACCCTGATGTTGTGAATTACTTCTGAGAAAACGCTTGAAATAGCTAAACTATTTCAATTCTTAGTACTTATATATTCATATTGCCCATCTTCAATGAGCTGTATTTATGTAATACCATGTTTCATATTAAGATGAGTTTAGTACTTTCAAAATTCTATATTAAAAAATAATCATGAGCCTTCCCAAACAAATTTTTTCAGACCTTGAAGATTTCTGAATCTTTTGACAACATGGAACACAGCTATTTAAAACTATAGCAGCCTGATTACACACCATGAGGAGGTCAGGTTGTTTATGCTGTCTTCACATCTTCAAAAGCACAAGTAACATATTTTTTCTTCAAGAAGCAGAACAAATACCTTTTCTTGTAGATTTTTCTATTCATTATAATTTAACTTTTTCTCTTATCACCATAATTTTTGGCCCCTGATATAACAACCATTTACTCACCCCTGCCATGGCGCCTCTACTGCATTTTTTGATGTGGCAGGAATAGTGGAGTATTTACAAGAAAACACTTGCATACTCATGAAAAAACATGAAAACTCAACAGTGGCTGGGCAGAGATTTAAAACTAGCTTCCTGGAGCTCTAAAGCAGAAGGCTAACCACTGCACCTCGATGATGCCCCTTTATTTACATGTATTATTTTCTACTTTTTCCCCTTTCTTTAGATAGGCCATACATAACCATGTTTTTTTAACCTTTCTTCCACTAAAATATTTCAATTTGTTTACCACTCGTGCTGTTTCATACTCCCATAATACATGTTCATCTGACTCTTCTCAACTGTATCTTTCTCCAGGGCACATAGAACTTTTCTTACCTTCTCTCATACATTGCCAAATGAGCTGGTAGTGCCTCATGGATACACCAGATCTTAATGCTTTAAGTAGATTTTTTAAGTACTTTGTTGTTGCCATTTTGCAAGTATTTTGAATGTATTGTTTGTAAAAATTTTAACTGTTGGCAGTCCCATTTTTCTAATAATATTAAACTATATTTTCCATTTTGCCAATTTATCTAATTTTGCATTGAAATATTTGTAAATACTTCCTAAACATTTTGTAACATTTGGGAGTTTTTAAAAGATATAATTGTTTTCCTGAGGGGATTATTAATCTTATATCTTCTTAATTCTTCTCTTAAGATATATGTTCCATTTCCTTCCTTATTGGTTCTTTAAATTTGTGGTCTTTACTGAAAAAGTAAGCCTAACCAATCAACTTCTTAGCCAGTAAATAATAAATAATACCAGTGAATAAACTATGAACAAATTCATATGTCAGATAATTTGATTTGCATTTTGTCGGTACTAACAAGCCAAGAAAGCATTAATAATTTCAACACTTTATATACATATAGATAGATAGATAGATAGATAGATAGATAGATAGATAGATAGATAGATAGATAGATAGATAGATAGATAGATAGATAGATAGATACTTTATTAATTCCAATGGGAAATTCACATTCTCCAGCAGCAGCATACTGATACAATAAATAATATTAAATTAAAGAAAGATAATAATGCAGGTGAAAAACAGACAATAACTTTGTAATATATATATATATATATATATATATATATATATATATATATATATATATATATATATATATATATATATATATATATATATATATATATATATATATATACAGTATATATATATATATATATATATATATATATATATATATATATATATTTGCAGTTGGAGATCCACAAAGGGACAAAAAACAAATCACGTATCATAAAATAGTTTTATTCCTGAGCTTTCAACCCCTATCAGGGGTCTTCATCAGAGGATAATGCTTAGACTTACAAGAATCAAAGGCAATATATAGCAACACACACCCCCCCCATCCCCCCCCCAATACTGAATGTATTGCTATATATTGCCTTTGATTCTTGTAAGTCTAAGCATTATCCTCTGATGAAGACCCCTGATAGGGGTTGAAAGCTCAGGAATAAAACTATTTTATGATACGTGATTCGTTTTTTCTCCCTTTGTGGATCTCCAACTGCAAATATGCAAACCGTATCACAGACCTTCTCTTCCATATATATATATATATATATAAGATAAGATATATAAGATATATATAAGATATACGCCATCAAAATGTAATATTTTTAAAAGTTGCTAATTATCCATTCAATCATCTTTTGCAGAAAAGGATACAACATAATTTGTAAGAAATGCGTATGGTTTACACTTTCTGAGAAATTACGAAATAATCTGAGAGACAATCTGAACACAGCCAAGAGCACACTTACACTGATGTCCATTAGTTGAAGATACTTTTTGGCCAACTTAATGAATCTATCTTCTTGAAAGTCCCTAGATAAAGAAGAAGCCATGGTGAGGATTGGGGGTATGGAAGTAGGTCAGGGCAGAAACCAACCTTTCCAGTCTAATGTAGGGCTGTTACATTAATTTCTGCATTTCCAATCCACATCCAAATGAGCATTACAGTTTGAACATTCAACCATGAATTGAAAAACTGGACACCTCCAACCACTGTTGTGCATCTTTGAACTGCTGAATTTTAGTGGATTTGTATTCAACCATTACTTCCCACAACGTTTTGGTTGACCCATCAATGTATTGTTCAAACAGGTGTCCAAATAAAAAGTGTTCTCTCTTGCTTTTGGTTTGTGGAGCCTCCTTTCATTTAGAGAAGCCAGCCAATGTATGAGTCTCCAATATCCTGCTTACAGCGGCATCTGAAAGGTGATTGTTGGATTTTATCTGAGTTCAACATGATGATCAGAAACAAAGTAGAAAAACTCATAATTATCACAATATTTTGCTTTCTTCCTGTTTTGCACAGAAAAAAAATCAGTCAGCATCACGTGTGGTTATTCAAAAATGTTACGTTTATCTGAAAAGTCCCTCTTGCTGACCAAGGCTTGAACAAAGGTTCTGTTAATCAATCAAACCATTGTTAAACCAGTTTAATCCAGATTAGCATCAGTACTGGGGATGGAGCTTATCCTTGCAACCACATGCAACCATTTCTTTTCTATACAAACTGGGTTACTGTACATCACAAACAGGACACTTAAATATAATTTTGTATCTTAGTGATCATTGTGTGATTTAAAATTAGTAACTTAAGGTGTTTTCCAACTAGACTAATTCAATAATCATAAAAAACATTTTAATGATTAACATATACATTAAACACGTTCTAATGATTAACAGGAAGCTACAAAGCTAGCAAAGAGTGAAAACTAAAATTTAAAAGTGCACTGTAAAAAGATTAGTACTACAGCTACTCCCAAGGACACATGAAAACTCACAGTTTAACAAAAAGTCAACTGGTTAATGGCTGATAAGGTCAATGTAAGAGAAATTGCAAGATGCTTTTCAAACATGCATGTTTTTAAGAGTGATCTGTCACATTCATCTGAGAATTGTAGTGTTTGTACTCATCTTGTAAGCAACAATGCACAAGAAGCAAAGAAGCTTTGCACAAGAATGGAAAAAAGGGAAAAATGATAATAATGATATCGTCATTAAATAAGTGCATACAAATAAGGAGGAGCACCAGATAGTTGTTTTTTAATGGTTAATATGTAATTTTCTGTTACATTTGCATGTGAGATTTGTTTTTTAGCTTGAAAATAATATTTTGAAAATATTATTACAAAAACAGGTGAAACCGTTTGTGTTCATTTTTCTTCATGTGTAACGTCCTGGAAGGCTGTAGAAGAGGTACTATAAAAGGTACAAAGAACAATAAATGTCTTCCTGCCCCAGTTTCCTCTGTCCATAAAGATGACTCGGCCTGCAGCAGGTAGACCTCACAAATGTAAATTTTACAAACAGATAAACAAAAGACTTGTTTTTTTTTTGGCTGCTTCATCCTTACAATCTTCAGGATGACTCGTAATATTGATAATGTGAGCTAAACATTAATAAATATGGAATATACACTGCATATGTTATGAGGTCATAAGAGACTCAGCATGCATTTGCAAAAGGTAAAGAACAAGAGTACAATTTAATTTAGCAGCCGAAAGATTTTATTTTTAGAGTAGAATCTTTTACTGTTTTTATTACTTTTAAACAGATGTTCATCTTTACCTTAAGTGTGCACTTTTGAAAGAAAAAAACAACAGAAAACAGAAAAATGTATCCATTTAAGATTGGCACAGCTTTTGCACCTTGCATTTAAACTATTGCTTCTTAAGAAATATTGCCTTTGAAAATGAGAATTTAATTTTATAAATGTAAGTAATCATACCCTTTAAATAAGACACAAACACAGTAGTCTAAAAAAGGGTGTTCATTTAAATATATTCACACTGACTAAATATTTTGGATTTTGCATTTAATCAAAAAACAAAATAACATCTTCGTAAATAAAGCATGCCCGTTCTCTACAGAGATGGTGAAAATCTCGCTTATTTATTTATGTTCATGTTGCAGTTTGTATCATGATGGTATCAATTTGATACAAAGGCAAAATTATGTTTTCTATTAATTCGATTAAGTAATACATACTAGTTCTGGGTGCATATTTTTAAATGCCAATCCTTTGTGACAGTTGCCTAACTCCAAAATTACCCTGTTGTTTACTGCAGACATACTAATTCTCTATATATTCCAAGTGTGCACTTTGTAACAAAGATGCAGAAGTAATCGTTTTCACTTTTTGACACAGCCGTCAGAGTTATTAAACTGTAGTATATACTAATTATTTTTTTTAACGCCTAAGATGTTGTGTTTCCTGTCAAATTATCACTATTCTAAATGGAGAGCGATGTTCAAGCAATAGTTTTCCTTTCATGAAAAACATGCATTGGTTTACAGCAGGACAAATAATAAATTAGTATATAGTGCTTGCATGTGGCTCAGTGGGCCACCAACTGAACTGCAAGTTGTAAACAGAAGCAGTCCTGTGTGCATTTCTTTGGTTACATATTTTGCTGCTGGTCTGTAGCTTGCAGAAATTCTTTAAATCAGATTTCTCATTTGAACATTTCCCAACGTCTGCTAAAAAACCCTATACTGTATATTCATTTCAAAAACTAAGGCATCACTTCACTTTCTTTACATCAACAAAGCAGTGTGCGACTTTTAAATACCTTTCAAGAAGAAAGGCAGGACTAAATTATGAATCGGGGCTTATTTTTCATTTGGGCATACCCACAAGTGCAACTAAGTGTTATAATCCTAAGGTTTTTGACACAATTACAGACAACTATTTTAACCAAAATGAATACAAATCTCATTTTCATAATGTCAATCGGCTTCAGTTTTATATTCTTAACAGTAGACACAAAAGATGCTTAGTGTGTCTTCATCTGTATTCTGTAGCAACATGCTTCCATGTCTAACCATTACGATTCAATACTGTTAGCTGTAATACCTCAATGGCTGACAAAAATGATTTTTCAGCATGCCATTTTTTTAGAATATATAATGCATTTGCACAATGTTTATGTTTGTACATTTCACTGCATACTTAAAGAAAACAAGTGATAATTTGGGATGCTCATGCAGGATAATTTATACAAACATGCTCTGTAAGCAGATATATTAATTAACATAAGTACCAAAAAAAAAATCTGCCTATAAATATGTCAGAATGCTATTATTAATTCCCAGGCAAACAGGCAAGAAACTGTATGAGATTAAAAAAGAAAATATACATTTTCAAATCGCATTATAGTGTTTAATGATTACTTCCCCTACCTTGCCTAGGTCCAGGGCATTATTGTTGTTGGTGTATTCTGCAAGAAAACTTCAAATTGTCAGAAAATATCTAAATGTGGATTGGCAATGATCAGATTGGGGAATATTTCCAATTGCTTCATGACTGACACCAACCTGGAAAATATAGCGGAAATGGCTGTCAGAAGCAAGAACTGAGTGTCTATTACCTTGCCAATGATCTTAATCTGAAACGGAATAAACATCTCCATAGTTTAGAAGAGTTCATAGATTTTCAGTTCAGTTTAGTTCAGGCCTGCACTTTCTTATCATCGTGTCAACAACAGTTCAAAGTCGTATCCAACTTCCAACATGTATATTCTCATCAAATTAAACTGAAACCAAAGTCATTGCAGTGGTGACCAGCATTTCATTTGTGAAAATTTACATAAGTGGTAAATGATGGTTGACAGGGTGCTCTATATGGACAGATAAACCTCAGCATTGGCAACAAACTAAGCACTGTTGTCTTTTCATTGGTTCTTTATTCTGTACCTTGGAAGTGTTACGGTTCAAAAACTAAAGCAAAACAAAATTAAACGTATTCCATATACATTTTGTCTAGATTGCTAATAATGTTAAATTCCATCTATTCATCTATTTTCTAAGCTACCATAAGCTGTGAGGAGCCAATCCATGCAGCATTGCACGCAAGACATAGATTGCCGGTACATTTGCCAGTACATTTCAGGGTACACTCATACACAAAACTACACTCTCTGCTATCAAATGAAACTGGAGACATTAAATGTATGTCTTTAGGATGTGAGATAAAAACCTGAACTCCCCAGATCTCACACAAGCATGCGGAAAAAGTGAGTACTTTTACAAAAACAGTGTCAGGATTTATATGGCCAATCTCAATTATTAATTTAACTGAACACAGCTTAAAACCACTCTAACATCTTCTTTTCTATTAAACTGATGTAAAATAACATATAGTATGTGTAATATTATGTATTGTATATATTGCAGAAGTGAATGGACAAAGGCAATGTAGAAAGCAACATTAATTACACCCGACAAGGCATGTGAAAGGTTTTGAATGACATGACCCAAAATACTAGCATTTAGCTAAAAAGGATGGAAAAGCATTTTCCCCACCAATGTTTTCATAAGGAAATAGAGCCCACAATCATGGCCTGATTTACCATTAGACAGCAAAGTTTAAGAAGTGAATTTTCTTTAGTTCTAGATTAGTGTAATTAAAAAAGAAATTAAGTTCAACATAAACCACAAGACCTTTGTACACTGATGGAAAGTTTAGATCATTCATTTATTGATTCTGATTCTAGTGTTCAAAACATTTTTTTAATGATGCAAAACACATTAAACGAGCTGCAGAGCAGCTTCAGGTTGTGCACTACGATTATAAGGCATTTCTGGAATTAATACCAAGATGAGAGTCTGTATTTATAGAGTATTTTTGTCATAGTCAAATTGCTGTACTCAGATAATACATATTTCATATTGTTCTTCCCCCATTTATGACTTTTGAAGAAATAAGGAACGGTAATTTTTAATTCCAAAGTCAATTTACAGTATACTGTATACATGTTTATTTGATTCAGAAGAAATTTTCAGCACAAAAAAACAAAATGCCAATGTTTTGCCTTTACCTTCAATTCATCAAATTCTTCTTTAAACTGCAGTGATTAAAACATAATTTTCAGTTTTCCTACCCTGAAAAATGACTGACCAATAAACAAAATTAGGCTTAGAAATGCTCTTATCCTTAATATTTGAATAATCATTTTTTGTTATGCTAGAGAAATGTTAAAATTGTCACCAGTTGAAGACAGCACTCTCCTTACCCAGAATGCAAAAGAACTCAAAATATGCTAAAATGGTTGTTTTAGGGACAAAGCAAACAGAGTTGAGTGATGAAGAAAAAGATAATATAAGCATACCAAAGCAACAGAATGAAAGCCAAAAGTTCTGTTGCTTTCAGAGGCCTCCCTTAACAGGTGATGAGCTCCATCTACCAAGTTGGATGGTTCCTTCACTTGCCCATCTCTGAGTACTGCTAAACACTCATTTCTAACACTTTTTGCCCCTTTCCTTCCTTGCTAAAATATTTGAAGTACAGTCCAAAGACTGCACACAGAGTAAACTCTGGAATTGTTTTCAAGTCAGAAATGCTTTCTGAAAGTCCTGACATATTGTCCCAGCAATTCTCTCTCCATGAATCTCCCCATATTTGAGCTCTAATTCCTAATTAACAGCTCGGGATCCCTTTGTAGTTCCATTGCTAACAAATGGTAGGGTCACACCTGCTTTGCATGACTTTCTGCCTGTCTATTAGGACATTTGTCTTACTTCTGTGTTCATGATGTAATTACTTCTGAGGTACTCTTTAACGCAATATGGCATACTTTCCCAACTGTGCTCTTTCTTCCACAATTGAATGATAAAATATATCACCGTGTGTGCTTTTCACCTTGTCCTACAGCCTTACTGCGCCTCATGCCTAATCTGAGGAATTAATTTCTTCTTGGGAAACCCTTGCATATTTGGCACTCCAACACATGTTAAAAAATTTCATTTGTATTAAATGTTTTTTCAAAATCCATGGTTTTAAAAGGTCTATGTTATCAGCTAGTCTTCTTAACAATTACAATTTACTATAAAGTGATCACTTATTATTCTTTGAGCAATAACCTTCAAAGTGACCACTCTTATTAAATGCTACACCAAATTTTATGGAAAGTCTTTATTCATATTTTAGAGCATCCTTAAGATCTTCTCTAGGGGTACAGATGGTTTGGAATGAAAGATGCTGTTAAACACCAGAGGAACCCACAGGAACAATAGTCAATATTACATCCACAGAGTTATCTCTTTACATCCAAAGGCATGCTAAAGGTCTTTTTTAATCTTGTCTCTCCCGAAAAGCAGGTCATTGTAGGCTTCCACTCAGAGTATGAAATGAACACCAAAGATATACGCAAGGATTCTCTGGGGTTCAGACTGACTATTATTTATTCATTGGCTTCTTGAATCCATTTACAATACACTTTCTAACTATAAAGAAAATACATTTTGCTCAATGCACATGAGTATTAATCTGTCATATTGTAAAAGATTACTGATTGGATAACTAAATTGAAAAAGATTTGACAAACTAGTACTAGTGACAATCTACGCAATCATTTTGGTGTTCACTGAGAAGAGCCTGGTGGGAAATTAGCATTAGTGTTACAGAACTATACCCAAACCAACCCTCCCTTTATGGTGTATTTTTTTTCAAAGCATAGAAGGACATGCAATCTCTTCATGTTAATTTGCATGGGAATTGTTAGCATTCATTACATAACTGAGAGCAAATCTTCTAAACTTTTCAGCGGGCTCACTTTGTACCTATTGCTTAACATCTATGTGACTAATGAGGAATGATATTTTATAATGCAGTGATAAATAAGTGCTCGGTGAAGTTTAAAACCTCATTAATGCAACTTCAGAGTTAAATCAGAGTCTTTAGCCTTATAATGCTAAGTGTATGATTTGCACTTTTGGCCAATGTGTTTGTGTGTTTTTTTTAGTAGGTATTCAGGCTAAAGATGTGCATGATAGGTAAATGGGTTTCCCTTAATTGTCAGATAATGTAGGTGTGTGCATGACTGTCCCCTGCAATAAACAGGTACACCACCCAAGGTTGGTTCCTGCCTTGCTACCAATGCTGTGTATGTTATCATCTTTGAAAGACTGACAACAGGCAAAGGCATGATTATGTGATTAAGAAATACAAAAAAGAGAAGACAGAGGCAAAGTCAGGTACAGGCTAGAACCTAAAAACAAGGACAGTAATGTTACAACTAGACTTAACTTCTTAGCTTATGTTTATTTGATATTCTATTGTGATTTTTGTCAGTTTTGAATTAGTGTTTCTCATGTTTTATGTGTTTTATATACAGGTAAAATTCCGTTACAACGAATATCTTTACAACGAAATTTTCATTACAACAAAGTGTTTTTATGGTCCTGACAGTTTCCCCATATGACACGAATCTGTAGAAATCTCGTTACTACGAAATACATTCAGCATATACTTTCATTACAACAAAGTGCCCAAAAGACCTTGAAATGCCTGAATGAATTATCCACAGAGCAGCTAGTTCTGTGGTCACAGCTCAGTTGTGCACAACAATCCCCAAATAGAAACACTGCAAAAAAAATTTTCTTTCTTCAAACTTTCCTCATACTGTTTTTGTTTTCGGTGATTTTCAGTGATATCTTTTGCTTACTGCTCATCAACATTTGAAAAACATCCATTGGAATTTAACTCATTGTCACCCTCTTGTAGAAACGGCAGACACAAAAAAAATGATAGTAGTTCATATTAGAAAAAAAAAAGTTACATTTTTGCAGCTCTCGATTGCAGCAAAAAGAAAAAAGACATTGCCAGTGAATTCAGAATTTCGCCATTGACACTGTCAACTTTCTTGAAAGGCCGAGCAAAATAGAAAAAAAATTTCAGGTTGCAAATGTATGCAAACTGCTGCATTTGAAGATGCAGAAAAAGCAGTTTTTATGTGGTTCAGTGATGCTCATTCAAGAAACATTCCTATTAATGCGGCACTCATTCAAGAAAAAGTGAGGTTTCTAAACTCTCTTGTGACCTCCCCCAAGTGGACAACATGCCGAAGAGCGTCCCAAAGTCCAAACACCGCGTCTGTGGAAAACTGTTTATCTGTTGCTGGGACAACAGCAGGCTATTAGCTCTGCTGCAGCTCAGCACTGAAGCAAACAGAAAAGATATCGATGGGTGATGCAAGGAACATTGTAAATGCAGGGAAAGGATTACTTGGCCAATAACCTCATCACAACCCTGTCTGACTGCTGTGTCTGTGTATAGCAGAGTGACAGATCACGCTACAATAAACAACCCTGCTGTTCCTGTTTCAAGCTGAATAAAGCTGGTTTTGCTAAAGTACTGAGACTCAGCCTCGTGTTTTGGGGTGTAAGACAGGGACTTATACCGTGCCCACAGTCTTTTAGGATTTGCTTCTGTGGCGTTTCACTGAAGCGCTGTGAGCCTGCTGCTGCCCTGCCCCGGCAATGGACAAACAATCTTCCACAGACGCGGCAATCGCCCTTCAGGACGCCCTTCAGCATGACGTTCCCGTTGGATGGGGGGATCCAAAAAGAGTTCAGAAACCTCACAATATGATGAAGAAGAAATGGATGATTTGGCTTCTGATTGATAACTGTGCTGCCCACAACATGCTTCCGCATATTTAGATAATATTTGTGTTGAATTCCTCCCACTCAATTGCATCGCAGTGCTTCAGCCATTGGGTTTGGGTATCATTCGCATCCTGAAAGTGTATTATCGCAAGGAAATGCTGAGAACAATTCTTGTCCACATAACTTGTAGACAGGGGAAGATTAAAATTAATGCGAAAGAAGCTATTGAAATGATTGCAAACGCCTGGACGCAAGTTAAAGAAGGCACTATAGCAACAAATACAGAATCTCTTTACAATGCAATTTTCAATACAACAAAATATTTTTTAGGTCCCTGGCAGTTCATTGTAACGGAATTTTACCTGTATTAATACTGCTTGTGTCTTTAAATGTGCGGCCATCATGTTCACTTTGTGGGTGAAACCCCAAGAAATAGATCCAACCTGATGTCTCTGATACTGGGACTTTTTTTCTGGCTTTATAAGTTAGCCACAAAGAGAATTCAGCAGCGTTAGTTGTGTTATTTGTGTTGGTACTGATTTGTTTGGATTTTCTGGTTATTGGATTTTTATTGCTTCTGTCTTGGAATTCTTCCATTGGATTGCCTTTTAGGTAAATACATTTTTTGAAATTTTACAATTTTTTCTATTTTTTGTTAAATAAATCCTTCATTATGAAAATTCACATTGCCTTTAGAAGTCAGAGTTTTTGCAGCTTTTCTCCCTTGTAAGACATTATTTGTGATTTCTGGGACTTTTAAAGCAAGTTCCGCATTTTGTGTAGGCCATATCCTGCAGGTAGCAGTATGGGAACTGACTGCTTTAGGGTTAGCCTTTTCTGGATAGGTTAGTGATGATTCTAATACTGCGGTGGGTTGGCACCCTGCCCGGGATTGGTTCCTGCCTTGTGCCCTGTTTGGCTGGGATTGGCTCCAGCAGACCCCCGTGACCCTGTGTTTGGATTCAGCGGGTTGGAAAATGGATGGATGGATGGATGGATGGATGATTCTAATATGTTTTTATGGCCTAGTTTAGAAGCTTCATACATTTTTGTTATGTTTACAACTCTTAATTAAAACAAGAAGTCAAAATATCAGTTGTCAAGTACAATGAGAAGTCAAGCAAAATGACACATTTTATTGGCTAACTAAAAAGATTGCAATATGCAAGCTTTTGCGGTAGCTCAACCCCTTTCTTCAGGCAAGCGGCCTGAGCTACCTCAAAAGCATGCATATTGTAACCTTTTTAGTAAGCCAACAAAAGGTGTCATGTTGCTTGACTTCTCATTGCACCCAAAATGGCTAACATTGTACTACACCCAACTACAACTGTCAAGTACAAAATGCAATCGAAAGAACTGTGGCTGAAAAAAGAAGCAAAAGGTCTTGAAATGAATGTGTTCAATTACATATAAATGTCTAAGAATTAAGTATTTTGTAGCAAATTTGTTACTCAGATGGCAGAAGCTTTGTGCCACCATCTTATATAGGTGAAAAGAAATTACATATATCATGGCCTACCAGAAGAAGAAGCAAATTAAAAACATTAAAAACTAACAGATGAAAAGTGGTTATAAGATGGGCAAGGTTTTGTAACAAAAATGTTGCTTCTGCACCAGACAGCTTTGTTTTGAATCCGTAATCTTATACAACCATTAAGTACACAGCTGAACTTTATGCCTTTGTGTCAGTAACATTATGTGACACATTTTGTATACAGTAGCAATGGGGCTGGGCGATATGGGAAAAAAAATCTTTTTTTATATTTTTGAAGTATTTCCAATTTTTTTAAATATTTTAACACAGAAATCACTTTCAACAAAAAAAAAACAAAAAACATTTTGCAGATTGAAAATACAACTGCATCCTTCATAGAAATACAAAAACATATTTTTATTATCAATAAGAAAAGTTGCAAAATAAGAAGATGTCTTTCTGTATACGCTTTTCTGTACTTTTTTCTGTATTTTCCCCAACTGTTGACACCCTTGCCACACCTTTGCTGATTGGTCATTTCATTATATTTTCTTTTGGCATGATTAAAGCATGGTCTCAAACCGAAATACATATGGGACAGCCGCTAAGCAAAGTGCAATATGCCTTCTTTGCTTTTAGTTATATCATGTGATCTATGAACATGAATTAAAATGCAATACGCTTTTGTATTGCATTTTAAAGTAACACAAAAATCGCGTGCCATTGTGAAAAATAACCAGTCGCTTGGATGAGGTGTTTTAAATTATGACACGATGAAACCATGTCAAAATTAAATGTTCCACTTGCATGTGTATTGCATTTCAATATAGTTAGCACATTGGATTACATTTAATTTTGGCATGAATGTCTTCCATAGGAGACAGCCAGTAAATTGCTTTTAAAAGCTTAAAATAGGGGTAGGTCTTTCTGGTCCTGGAATGCAAGAGTTGCTGAAGGTTTTAGTACTAACTAGTTTTTTAAATTAGAAGCCACTTCTTGCTAATAATATGTCTTATCACTGAAATGATTCTGCTAGATCTCTGTCAGAAATTCCTACCACTGTATAATTTACATTTTGAGAAAATTAACAAAATATTCTTTGAACCAGAATGAATTAGTAGTAATCAACAACTCAATTTTATATCTTTCATTTGTTTCTTAAAATTCTATAAAAGTGCCTTTCCTTGCCAAACAGTCAAATGCTCAAATGTTTCCAAATTAAAAGGGAATTTTTATTTGCATTGTTAATTAGTTACTATTTAAGAGAGAGAGAGAAAAAAAAACGACCAAACCTCTTAACAGGAGAGTGATTAGACAAAAAAATGACACTATGGAAATCCTCAGATATTTCTTGTTTTGGATCAGAATGTTACTGTCATCAAGACTTTCTGTGCACTGCATCAAATAAATAAGTTCCCCTTTTATTCCTACATAGTCTCTTCTACAACATCCTTTAACTTAGGGTGATTAATTCAAGTCTGGTGACACATGCCACTACTCTCTAATTAAACTTGCCACATGACAATTAAAACAACAACAAAAATCAATATACAGTACACACACATGATAAAAAACAACAAAATGACAATAATCAACCCCACTACACAATAAAGGGCCCAATAGTAGGATGCACTTAAGTGCTTCCAGCTATAAAACTGGGCAAACAGTGGAATGTACAATATATGGGAATTTTTCTGATCTGTTTAATGAAAGGTAGGAAGAAAAAAATGAAACATATTGTGCTTTAAGGTTTTCAAGGTTAACTTTGACTCATAAGGCAGGGTTGTAATTTGCCAACACCAGAGTTCATTAAGGCTGAGGCTGGGAGGACAGAGAACTTAGATCATATGTAGGAGAACAGAGTGGCCATCTAAGGGTAGAGAAGATAAGAGGACATTTATTTAGGTTTAAGTTGACACCACCAACTTAAGGAATTAAGTTCTTTACAATTTTGCCACTTTGAAGGCTGGCACTACCATGCAAGTTGTTAGGATTTACAGAAATCAGGCCTTCAGCCCCCCTAAATGAATTTTGCATGCAGTATTACTTGGACTACATGGATAAAAAATTGAAAGAGCAGGATGGTGCTCCACTTGAAGTTGCACACAATCGTCCCTTAAATGTTTAAATTCAAACAACAGATGGGGGTTCACCCCTTGGCTTATCACACTAAGGTCAGGGGCTGAATAAAATAGGACAGTTAAAATGCAAGGGTTTAATGATATTATTCTTGAATATTCCCTTTAAAAAGATCAGGGGTTTGGCACAACAGATCAGGGGCTAAAGGCTCTGATGCCATCCCCCAATGATGCCACTGGGAACTACTATTGCACTTATCAACTCTGGCCCACTCATGTTTATTGCCAAAGAATGTTCTTTTTTGGATGATCCGTGAACATTGTTTTATAAAGCCTTTTATAATTTCATCCTTAGGTTCATAATCAATTTTTGAATGTATTGCGGTCCAAAAAAATTGACCTTTTGACATGGATCGCACATGCAAGAGCAGTAGTGCAAGGTAAATTAATGCAGTAACCAAGCACCTTCACCCCATTACTTTTCCTTACTCCCAGGAGTCAAAGCAATAATCCAGATTATTTTACAAACAGACCCAGATCCTTAGTTTTGATGTAAATTAATGACAGATTTTCCTTTCCATCACTCAACCATAATTTATTCAACTCTTTTGTCAAAGTCTCTTTTGAAACTGCATTTTTTATCCAGTGAGCAGAATTCAGTGTTGAAGCAATCACTGTGTATAACGCTTCTTAAGCATTTTTGAGTAATTCAGATGAGGATTGTTCTCTCTCTTTGGTAAATGTTACCTTTGCTTTGACTTTTATTAAAGATATTTTTGAAATGAACATGAGTAAATGTCTAAAACCTGCTTCATTTTATTCCAGTTAATTTGCTTCAGTGAATCTCTAAAGGGAAACTATGACAACACAGCACAATTATAACACAGGAATGACTACATACAAAATGAATAGCCTTATAAAATAAAATGACCATGAAGTATTTCAGTCAATTTTTGATGAATATTTCTATGTCTGTGATTCTGGTTATGCAGCCACTTTGTGTTACTCTTATGAATTTAAATCACAAGACTGAATTTTAGCTGCATGTAATCCATAAAACAAACTTATATCTCCCTTTTGTATCTATATTTTATGAAAGGTAAAAAATAAACTTGAAGATTAGCACCTCTATATTTTTACATGGCTCTCTTACTTGATGTTACTAAGCAATGATTCTTTCCAGCTGTTTTGTAACCTTTTCCAGGTGTTCCTTCCCTATCTCACGAGCTCCACTTTCTCTCCCCAATTCTGTTTCAGTGATAATATAACTTTTCTAAACCACACAAATCCTAATGACAGGTACAAAACAGGAACATGTTCTGAGCATGCTCACATGGTGCATCTTACAGTTGATAATTAACCATATATGCCTGTCTTTAGGGGTGTGGCAGATGAGTGGGTGTAAACCAGTTTAGACACAGAGAAAACATGTAAACTCGATAGAGACAAAGATCAAATGCGGACTCAAACCCAAGGCATGGGCTGGAGCTTTAATCATGCACCAACATGCCATCTTATTTCAATGATGTGTTTTACTTTTTCAATGATTCTGTTAAAAATCATTTCAGTCAGATTGACTTCACCTTCAAAATTATTTCTTTCTTTCACTGCAATGCAACAAAGATGAACTCAGTGTTCATGATAAAGATTACATGTGGATTGGTAAACTGCATTTGAAGCTGCTGGGTCTCTACAAAAAGAATCTCTAAAATGTCTTCCATTATGTCAATATACATTGACAGGCTGATCCATAGAGTAAACCTCCTAGTGGCTGTATTTCGTTGTATTTCAAAAGGAAAGGTAATTTCCATGAAAATTCTCTCTTTCTTTTTGGTCTTTGGTGTCCTAGATTTGATTTCACTTGGGTAAAGTTCTTATTCTCTTCTTGATTGACTACACACAACTCCCAAACCTCCCCCCATCATCACCAGTGTGGCCCAAGAACCATCATTACCTTGAAATGAAGAGGATGAATGACATTGGAGACATGTTCCATATATACTGTATGTAGTATATTTAGGATGTTTATGAAAAAGCATGTAATTAAAAAGTACCATACTGGGCAGAACATAAGTTATCAAAGAAAAATAGAAAAGAAACAAAATTGTAGCTGCTTTCATAAGCCTAATGTCTATTGATAATTAGTTGTTCTTGTCAAGTAGATGGATATTGTGATTGGTTTCTTTATTTAATTTGTTTAACGCCTTCTTTAAATATTATGCCAATTTATATATTTTATGAAGTTTTTAAACCCAAGGAATTCATTTTTGACTTTTATTTTGTGATCTAACTCTTTCCAAGTAAGTTATTTATTTTTAATGTCACAACTCCATTTTGTTTTTCTTGTGGATGTTGCCTAATTCTGATGATGTCGTTGATGGTTGCCATAGCAATGAGTCACAGAATTCCTCAGGGTTGCGTTACATATAATGTAATTGATGTGACCATTTAAATGTCGTTTACATTATATCCAATATTAGATAAACACTGTTAATGAACTTGTGATCGTTTCTTAAGTGTTCTTCTGGCTTAAAACCAGTTTTTCTGAACTCTTGACTATCATTCTTGTTTTGCCCTTGTTTTGACAAAAGATTGCTTTGTTTTCTGGTTTTCGATCCTTGCACATCTCTGGTTATGTCTTTCTTCCTAACCCTTTACAAAACAAAAAAAAAATCCTAACTGTCTTCTAGACAGAACATTGGGTTGGTTTACCTATTTCTATTTCCCCTCTTCCAAACCACCGTCAAAGTTTTCTCTCTCTCTTTAGGCCTACCTAACATAATCTGAACTCCTTCCCTCTCTCCAGCAAACCAGTAGGTCTTTGTATCAATTCTGTTTCAGACAAGACACAAATTTCCTCTGTGTCAAGTCTGCCTTAAATCCACCCACATCCTTAGGTGTGCTTGCACAACAGACTTTCTAAGTCATATGTATGCCTTAAAGAACTATGTGATCACCTCTGTCTAAATAAATCTCCAGCCACCAAATAATCTGAAGGCTGAAAGTGTTGTGTTGGCCTCTGCCAAGTCTTTCTTGGTCTCACCATTAAACCGGTGACATGTTCATTTTCCTGTCTGAGAACAATTTTCCATAATCTATAGGCCTGATGATCCTATGGCCTTGTACGCGAGGCTTCATTCTCTTATCGATGACCCAAAGGCAGTGGAGCACCTTTAACTGCCTTTGTTATTATACAGGGTGCCCACAAAAACACTTCTTGATTTTAAATGGTTACAAAATCAAAACTTACTGGAATATGTTTATAAATAAGATGACAGCAAATACATTAACTCAAAACATTTCTTCTTTTCCCCGCAGATTCTTCTTTGCACTCCTTATACAGATTAATTGTATTCACTTTATCCAACTTGCGGGTGTCCTGGATAAAAACCAAGATCCAGGCCTTTAATGATCTCTTGGGCACAGCCATCACCTTGGCAGTGACATTCATGTCTCTGGTGACTCTTCCTATGAAGTCAGTAGACGGATTGGGAGAGCATGGGGGGGGGGGTCATGAGGTCGCTGGAAAGGGGTGTGTGGCACTCCCGATATCTATGCAAAAGGACGAATGTCCAAATCTTTAGAGTCCTGGTGCTCCCTGTCTTGCTATATGGTTGCGAGACATGGATGCTATCCAGTGACCTGAGACGAAGACCTGGACTCCTTGTGCCTTGGGTACCATTGGTTTGACTTTGTGTCGAATGAGCGGTTGCTCATGGAGTCCTGAATGAGGCACATTACCTGCATTGTGAGGGAACGTCAGTTACAGCACTACGGCCATGTGGCGCATTTCCCCGAGGGTGATCCAGCTCGTAAGATCCTCATTGTTGGAGACCCGAGTGGCTGGACCAGGCCAAGGGGTCGCCCATGTAACACATGGCTGTGGCAGATAGAGGGTAATTTCCGGAGGGTGGGACTGGACCACGTGTCTACCTGGGGGGGTTTCAAACCGTAGTGGGTGCAGCAACGCACTGTACCGGTGCATGCTCCCCAACTTGACTATTTTTTGATTACACTGTTTTAACTTTTGCACCTCTCTGATTTCTTTTCTAATAATTTCTAAAGAGCCCAGAACACTTGGATACCAGCTCTACCAATTTTTCTTCAAAGTAACGCTCTGTTTGGATTGTCCATTTTGCAGTTTTCCATGTGTTCATTTTTCTCATATACTTTGTTTGCATTTGCAAGCACAATTAACAACAAATAATGCTTACTTCTAGTATTGTTTATTCATCTGCTGTGCATGAGTTCTCTAATGTTTTACTTATCTGCCTTCATCATTTATAGGACTGTTGTGTATGGTCAGAAACAATTATTACTTAAAAGTTAAACAAAATTGAATAAGCTTAAGATAAAAATATGTCCATTGTTTGTTATTGGCTTCAGTGAACCTGAAACTATGTTTGTGCTCTGATGTTTCTTCAGCTCTTTTACATTCAAGCTTTCTTTAATTTAGAGTGAGAAAATTATGTTAGATTATATCTCTCACTTTGCTTCTCCTGTTCTACCTGAATATGTACCACTTAATTTAAGAACATACAATTCTATAAAGAGATCAGTTGCTGACTCAACTGTTTAAACCAGATAATGATTATCAACAGCATAAGTTGATAGTTTGTTTCATATTTCCATCATTATATGTTTTAAGAGTTTCCTAAGAAGTGCTTTGTTTATTTTGGAGTAATGTCACTTGCAGCATTGCTTTTAACATGTTTTTACCGTTAAGATAACATTTTCTACATTCAGCATGTAATACAGATATAGGAAACATTTTCATAGTTGTGTTAGCTCAAAACTGAAGAAATTGGATTAACCATAACAATATTCAAAATAATCAGTGCAAGCATGCCAGCTTTTTGTTGTCTGATATAGTTCCATACTTAGGTCAACTTAGTGAAATAGCCCATACAAAAGTTTTTCTGTATTTTAAAAAGACTGTCAAGCTTGATATAACAAACATTGTACTTCTTTTCTTCCTCAAGTGAAAAGAATGTTCTTTTTAAACTTAATTTTTAGCTAGATTATTCATTAATGCATTCATGTAGCTTATGCGTGGGAACGATCCTGTATTGCTTCTGCATGATGTGCCAATATGTATATAACAGAAATACAGGAAGCTGATAGTGCCATCACGCCAATATGAGGGCTAAAGGAGTGTGTGTCTCTCAATACTGTACTAATCACACACTCTCAAAACAATGTAATGCAACCCCTTAAAGACTGAAATTCATGCCTACTCAATTCTCGGTCATGTTTGGCAAGGAGGCTTGTATTGCTTTATTTCAAATTAGGTTATCAGCTTATATCTTATGAATAAAGAGATTACAAAGATTATAAAGGATTGTGGCACATACAGTAAGTGATCCCTGCATAATTGAAAAATCAAAGTGGAAAAAAATATGCAATATATGTGTAGTCATCTTGCACAGGCACAAGTCTTTCTCTGACTGATTCCAAGATGGTGGTGGCGACAGTTTTCAGGAAGAGGAGGTAGAGGAGGCGGGTTCAGGAGGCCAGGAGACAGAAGTTATGTCATTGGTGGTTTGTCCATCAATCATCTATTCTGCAGAGGGAGGAAGAAAAACGGTATTAAACAACAGTGCCGGCCCTGGCTTGGAGTGTAATTACCAGTAGACAAGCCCTGGCGTTATCTCCCATACACATATGTGTGACAATCTATATAAATACAATTATAAGCTTTTTGAATGTCTGTTTGTTGTTCTCTGATCTCACAAAAATGGCTGAACCAATTTGAAATGAAATTTTTGCATATGACTTGCAGAAGTTCCTAATTAAAATATAGGTTCTATGTCATATTGGGGAGAGGGGTTATAATGGGGCAACCCAATTCCCAGCACCAACATAGGGAACTACAATTCCTATTAGACAGCAGGAGTCTGCTACAGCTGATGGAGGAACTTTCAAAATTTTCTTCTTTTCACTGTCTCGGTAGATTATAGCTTTTGCCTAATCTTTTTGTCTTATGGTATCTTGTGTTTAGCCATTTTGTATTTTCAAAAGAAAGTTTTTCCCCATTTTTTTACACCAGCTTTTTCGGGTAATGTGGCTAGTCTGTAATAATTGTAACTAATTTATTTTTCTTAACTGTAACAGTAATTGTTGAGAAATGATCATGCCATAACAAAGCACAAAACACACCACAACCCAAAAAAGCACACAAACACAATAGGCCAGGTCTGGATAGGCCATACCCTGGGCAGCCTAGTCTCAAACTGAAATGGCAGGTTTCCTGTCTGCAGAGGCCCAAAAATAGTGTTTAGTTTTCTTTTCTAATTATGATTATTTGAATTTATCTATAACATTTTGTTCTTTCCAGTCACTGCCATTTTGTGGGGTTTTGTTTTCAGTCTCACATATTGCACTTTGTTATTATACATGCTTTGTTTTTGGTTTTGGTCTTGTTTTTGCTGTTAGACTAAATCTCTTCTCCTGATCCTTAATAATTTCAGCTACTATTTTTCCTTTAAGCAGTACAACAAGAGCACAAACATGAAACCTCTGGTCCAAGAACTGCAAAAGTAAAGCTTCTTCAAAATTAAAGATTTATTCATTCAAAAAGAAGAACAAAATATAAGACAGAAAAAAAAGCAAAAAATAGGTTATAATATAAGAAAACAAATCCAATAAACAGTAAACTAAAAAAGAGTACCTTCAAACGAATGCAGAGGTCAAAAGCCAGAAAATCCAAAAAATAAATGCAATGCTGAATACTAGCTTCTGTATTTATACTACTGGATACAGTCTCCCAGCTGCATCATCAATTGACCCTGCCGCCTTGATCTTCATATACAGGAGACAGGGAAGGTAACAAAAAACACTAAAAACAGCTGAAGAAAAAAAACAATACAGTAATCCCTCCTCCATCGCGGGGGTTGCGTTCCAGAGCCACCCGCGAAATAAGAAAATCCGCGAAGTAGAAACCTTATGTTTATATGGTTATTTTTATATTGTCATGCTTGGGTCACAGATTTGCGTAGAAACACAGGAGGTTGTAGAGAGACAGGAACGTTATTAAACACTGCAAACAAACATTTTTCTTTTTTTTCAAAAGTTTAAACTGTGCTCCATGACAAGACAGAGATGACAGTTCCGTCTCACAATTAAAAGAATGCAAACATATTTTCCTCTTCAAAGGAGTGCCCGTCAGGAGCAGAGTCTGTCAGAAAGACAGAGAGTAAAGCAAACAAATCAATAGGGCTGTTTGCTTTTAAGTATTCGAAGCACCACGGCACAAAGCTGTTGAAGGCGGCAGCTCACACCCCCTCCGTCAGGAGAAGAGAAATAGTGAGAGAGAGAGAGAGAGCCAGAGTAAAACAAAGTCAAAAATCAATACGTGCCCTTTGAGCTTTTAAGTATGCGAAGCACCGTGCAGCATGTCCTTCAGGAAGCAGCTGCACACAGAAGGTAGAAACGTCCCTATCGTCTAGGTGTGCGAACAGCCCCCCTGCTCACACCCCCCTACGTCAGCGCAAGAGAGAGAGAGAGAGAGAGAGAAAGTAAGTTGGGTAGCTTCTCAGCCATCTGCCAATAGCGTCCCTTCTATGAAATCAACTGGGCAAACCAACTGAGGAAGCATGTACCAGAAATTAAAAGACCCATTGTCCGCAGAAACCCGCGAAGCAGCGAAAAATCCGCGATATATATTTAAATATGCTTACATATAAAATCCGCGATGGAGTGAAGCCGCGAAAGGCGAAGCGCGATATAGCGAGGGATCACTGTAAATCAAACAATAATTAATACACAAAATATAAACAAACCAAAAAAATAATGTAAAAATGTGCATTATTATAAAGTATTTTATATATATATGCCTGTAGTAAGTACCCATGGTATGTGAAAGGTGCTGTGGCATTGTGCATCACACTCCTATACTACTCTTCACATTGTCATAGACAAAAAGCTCAGGAACACTGTGGAGCAACTTAATTTCAGCCAATATTATTAACGATTTCTTTCAGTAACTGCCTGGAGCTGACGACTGTGGGTGGGAATGAGGATGAGGTCATTAAATGAACAGCTTCATCCACTAACTCTTGCTTCATGACTGTAGTCCAGTAAAATGTTTGTAAAGCTGCTTCTGCTGCACCATCATTCTCTCAATCACCCACAAGTTCACTTGTGAATGCCAAAGGGACTTAAATGTCTGCAGTTGGGGCAACAGCTCAACTCTTACCCATAGGGAAGAAACCACTTTTCTGCAGGAGAAGACCGTGACTTAAGACTTATTCCAGCCACATCACACACAGCTATGATCTTTTCCAGTGATCACTGGAGAGTACTTTATATCAAGGGACATCATCACACGCTTTGACCACCTCACTTTGAATGCTCAGGTGACTAGATATAATTTCAAAAATTGAGTTCTTTACGTTTTTATACATTGAACATTTACTTTCAATTTTAAGTAGCACTTGTAATTGAAATTGCAGTAATAACATTAAAACCAAAGTATTATGTACTTGTTATTAATGATCTTTTATACATTCTGTGCTGCTGTTATACTTGGCCATAATCTAATTAATAATTTAATGAATGTTAGCATAATTTATTAGGGATTATTGGAATTTATTATTGAATAGAAGTAATTTTGATGTGTAATTAGAGTAGAATGAGAGAACTGAAAACATTTAATTACTTCTACTGTATTTGCTTTCATGTGAATTACTTTTATATATAATAAAAAATGTTATATATTTTAATATATGTTGAAACACATTTTTATGCTTTATAATGGATCTGGGTGAATACAGGACACAATACTGCTGTCAGTATTGTCAATAACAATAAAAATGTTTTTGTTCAGTGTTGCATTTATCTTGAAAAATCTAAGCAACCACAACCAAATAATAAGTATGAATAAGTATGAAACCGGACTAAACCACCTAACAAAGAATATTTTTAAATGGAATCAAGATCACAACTTGATAAATATGAGGCTGAACCTGAAAAAATTATGTACCAAAGATTAGCTTTAGTGTATTAAATATTGTTAAGATTTCTGGTTAATAATGTATTCTTCTTTTTAAATAACGAAGTCAGCATGGATGCTGAGAAACACAAATCAAATGTCTTGCTAGCTTTGAATTTCTATTGCTAGAAAACAATACACTGTTAGAGATTAATTCTTGCCTATTCAGTGATACCAGGACTGTCCAGTTCATATATCACAGTCACGAAATGGACAACAAACTGCTGATATGGCCAGATGTCTCTCCAAGATGTACAAAAGTCTGGCCATCAAGATTAACCACGGCAGAAAATATTGCCACTGTGGAACAAATCATAATGAAGGATCAAAGAGTGAAGGTTAATGGTATAGCAGACATTACGTTGAACCTGTTCTTCACGAACAAGTAGACACAAGTAAGGTCTGTGCACAATAGATGCCCAGATGGTTGATTCCTGAAAGGAAGCACCATTGCACCCAATATTTCAATGAAAATCTCAAGCTAAAGAATTTGAATTGGGAGATTGAATTGGGAAATTAACAACCATTTCATAAATGGAAATGAAATTTCACTATGAGTACAAACAATTATCTTAACAAAGGAAGCATACTAATTCTCCAACTCTAATGGAAGAAAAGGTGCTAGTGCTGGTGTTGTCCTCCATTGCAATCTTTGCCTTTACTGAGGGTGCTGACCTGAGTACCAGAGTTCCTCATACTCTAATTAGTTCTCAGCACTTTATCTTAATCCTACTTTCCTTTTTTCCTTTTGCCTAGACTTGATAGTACAATGAAATTACAATCTAAACACATTTACTGACACCTTGGCAAAACACTAATGCTCTGTTCTCCCCCTTATATCTATAAGCAGTTACTATCAAAAACACACAATCAATTGATCAGTTTAAATGTATGAACTGTGATTCACAAATAGATATTAATAATAGTTACATTCACAGTAATATATATGTCAATGATTCATACAAATGTAGCTTGGAAATATAAAAATCCCAGAGGTAGATTAACTGTTACCCAAAAGTTCTTTATACTTATGTCATGAAAAAATGTCCAGATTTGAAAACACAATTACGTAAATCATTTTAAAAAATCCTACTTTTCCACTAATGCTGGCCAAAAAAAAAAACCTGAAATGAGAATGGTACCACAAATAAAACATTGCATGCATGGTTGATGCTTACGAGTGGTGCAGTCGAAACAAGCAGTACCTTTGCCCCTGTAGATCACACAGGGAGCTCCACTCCATTGTCCACAGCTGAAATTAGTTTATCAGTATGACTGACATTGTGTTAATGTTGTTCTCGGTGCCATTTGACAGTCAGCTGCTGGTAAATATGATGCACCTACAAACTTCAACTTTCACTTAAGTCCCACTTTGTCTGTTCCTCCAAAGACAATGCTTGCACAGTTCACTGGTTTGGCTCACTCAGCACAGCCCCTTGGTAACACCGTAGCCTCAAATCAGTTAACTTTGTGTTGGAATAGGGTACTTACTAAATAAACTTATGGCTGAAGTTCATAATAAAAATCCCCAAATCCCTTTCCTGTAACTTAATTTTAGCTGTCTGGTCGACAACTTAACCATTCCTCAAGTAATTTCTAAATGTGTATACTACCATTCTAGAAACATCCTTTTCTCCATCTCTTTCCTTTGATTCTCTACCCATGCACCCATTGTCCATGACCTTTGACCTTCCCATTCATTTGCTACTGTTCAGGTAAGTTAAAATAATTTAAATAAATATAAGCTTTTACTTTTAACCTTGGAATGCTTTAAACATTATAACTTAACATTATAACAGCATTCATAATAAAGTAAACTATTTTAATCCATTTACAATTATAGCAAGTACATTGCTATTATTACCTTTTATCTCAGTTTTTTAATGTCTACACTGACAATAACATGTGGCCATGTTTTAAGATGATAAGCATGTATTCCATTTTGATAACATGCAATAAAAAGGCCTGGATAATCAGTAAAAATTATGCTGATTTGTTTTGGTACTTGAGGCATTGAATAATGGAATAACAGCCAAAAAATATTTTAAGTATCTCTCCTGTTTACTTTGTAATAATACCCATGCCCACACAATACAGGCTACAAAGGTTACTCTACAATACTATGGCTTCAAATAGATACCACAACCTCCCTGTTCCCCAAGCTTTGTGTAACTATCACCTGTTCTCCCGTTTAAGCAGCTACCTCAATGCCAATGAGTCTACCACTAGGCCAATGATTTAAATGTCAAGTCAGCTACAAAAGAGTGACTGAACAACCAAGAAAAAATGTTGCATCTGATTGACACAAGCAGCACTGTGAATGTTATAATAAGTTCATTAGTATTCACAGGAATTATGTTGAAAATAAAACTTATTTGGCTTTACTGTTGTTTTTCTTAAAAGACCAAACTCAAAGTGTTTCAGTTACCCCATATATATATAATTAATTTATTAAGTAGCTAGTTAATTGACATTAAAAAATCCAGCTCTTTCCTGTTCAGAATAGCTGTAAGAAAAGACCTGGGGCCTCATGCATAACGTCGTGCATAGAATTCACACTAAAACATGGCATACTGACAAAAGCGGAAATGTGCGTACGCACAAAAAAATACAGATGCATAAATCTGTGTGAACGCCAATTTCCATGTTCTTCCACGCCTTAAATCCCAGTCAGCATGAAAAGTAACACATATGCACGCGCCTGCTGCCACTCCCCAACTCCTCCCAGAATTACGCCCCTTTCAATATGCAAATCAATATAAATAGCCCTTAAGCTCAGCGGTCTGTGAAAAGGCACAGGCAAAAGCACTGGGGAAAAAGAAGAAATTCAGCAAATACCAGGTAGTGGCAAGGGAAAAAGTGCTATTTGTTGGTTTAAGTAGTGATATAATCAACAAAAGGAAGTTGATCGAGTGATAGAGTGGCGGAGAAACTGGAAAGTTCAAGTTTAGAAAGTCGCAAAGTGTCCAAAATAAATAAGAAGTGGTTAGATATCAAAGTCGGCGTGAAAAGGTGAGTCATAGCCCACCATCTGAGTGTCATATGGAAGCGTATTAGGGTACAGAGAAAAGAAAAACAGTGTCCAAATGTCAACTTTAATCTCAAGATTTCCACTTTAATCATTTACTTTATTTTGTCATCAAAGTAGAACGTCATGAACTTCATCTTAAAATCAATTAATTTACTAGTTTCTCAGATCCCATCGTAACTAAAGTAGCACGTTAAATGCTTCTTTCTATGTTTTCTTTTATGTGCTCTATGTGTGTGAATCACTACGTGCTTCTTAAATGGGCTTTCTCTTCTGCCGACAGGACACAGAATACATTACATTCATGATATTACAGCTCTCTGAACAATTTAAATATTAAGATGCATACTTGATATCATTTTCATGATGATAGGAATTAAAGCATGTATTAAACATGGTGCAGTATTAATGATGAGCTGGTGCCCTGTCTAGAGATTGTTCCTGCCTCCCGCAAGATGCTTGCTGTGCCGTGCGCGACCTTCGATGAAACAATTTACTGCAGCAGTACTGTCTCTCTCAAACATACTAACCTCCTATTCCTGTCCTTCCTTTTCTTTCTCCAAGTAACCAATCACCACACGATCAGCTTTGTAATAGATGCCAAGCCATCTGTAAGCTTAGAACGCCGATTCTTCAAAACGTTCATGAAACACTGAAATATCTTTGTAGTACATGTTTAATCATTCCATCCATCTATCCATCCAGGTCGCGCCAATCCCAGAAAGCATACAGTGCGAGGCAGGAACAATCCCTGAATGGGGCGACAGCTCGTCACTAGCGCTGCGCCACCGTGTCCTCACATGTTTAATTATTAACAATATACATTATTTTAATTAAGTTTAAAACGTATCTGTATAATGTAATAAACATGCTTTACTGCATTTCATCTTAAAAATGATATGAAGAGCTCCAAGAAGATAGTGCTTGGAAATCTAAATCGACTTAGAAGCCAGTCGTCATCATATGTAAATACGTGCTCTATAAAGTGACTCAGGTTGTGCAATATTATAACTGTAGTGCAAGTTTATAGTGAGGTGATTGTACTTATAAGTACAAACAGTTCTACCAGGAGCAATTGATGGACTGATTGAGTGAGTTTAGAGCACTTAGGATGAAACTGTTTCTGAACCATGAGGTCCCAACAGGAAAGGCTCTGAAGCGTTTGCCATATGGGAACAGTTCATATAGATTAAGCGCATGGCTGAGACAGTGTGTGCAAGATGCTGTATACCAATAATCCGATCTGCTGCTGTACAGCTGTGATTTCACACTTAGATACAGTGGGTTAAATGCTCAGTGGTGCACTGGGAATAACAACACTAAAGCAGTGATGGTATTTAGAATAGTTTGGCCATTCGGTGCACCATTATATGGTTACAGGTTGATTACAATGAGATGTCTTAAACTAATAAATGATATGCAGTTAATTTCAGTGTATTGATAAAACCGAGTCAGACAGTGCGCATGGCTGAGGCAGTGTGTGCTTGATGCTATATACCGATAATCCTCTTTCTGATCAGCTGCTGCAGAGCTTTGATTCCACACTCAGATACAGTGGGTTAAATATTCAGAGGGGTGCACTGAGAGTTACAACGCTAAAGCAGTGATGGTATTTGAAATAGTTTGGCCATTCCGTCCACCGTTATATATTTAGAGGTTGATTAGAATCAGGTGCCGGTTAATTTCAGTGTATCTGATAAAGTTGCGTCAGTTACGTTATGAGTTGAGTTATGTGAATCTAAAAACTAAAGGGAAACCACACAGGAACAGTAGTACTGCTTTGACGCTGGGTGTCACCATTTTGCAAAACTGAGTGGAGAACTTGCATATGCAAGGGATTGAGCTAGCGTGAAAATGTGTGTGGCTTTACGCGAAGTATAGTTTTTATACATCGCAATGTGAGCATGGAAACATTGCGTGCTATTGCAGGAACATCCACAGGACAGAAAAGAACCCATTGCATTGGCATTCTTACCATTCAGTTTAGAGACACCAATTTACATAAACACATTCTGAATTTTTTACATTTATTTCAAAATAAGAGTTTCCAGATGAAACATATATGAATATGAAGAAAACATGTTTACATAAGGCAAAAATTATCTATTCCAAAAATAGCACTCCTGGCTTTGGCTGCTTCAAATGTTTCCATGTTTTTGACTGTGTCTTTCACCCTTAAGATCTGCAGTGTCCACCTGTCCATACATACTAAAAAAACAGCCTAAATCAAAATAATTGCTTGAGAATAAATTTCTGTAGTATGCAAAATAAAATACTTAAAAGCATAATTACTGTACATCATGTTGCAAGCCAGGATGCACAGGAGTGTAAAGGTTTGTAATTCTGATTCAAAGATCAGGTATCTTGGATTTGATTCTCAAAGCCAAGTCATTGATTATGTAAAGTTTACATAGGATCCTTTCATATGCTTGGATTTTTTATTTGGATATTCCAGTTTTCCTACTAAATCTCAAGATAGATAGATAGATAGATGGATAGATACTTTATTAATCCCAAGGGGAAATTCACAAAAGGAGTGATCACTAAATAAAAATAGAAAAATAAAAGTAGAAAAGTACATATACACATACAGTCATACACGGAGCTGCTGAAAAGGCTGCCACTCTCGGCGGCGCCAGAACTAACAAAAACATCCATAGGATAGTTTGCAACTACAAATTTGCCTGATGTGTGGTACTGGTAGCCATATTCTGGCAGCATTGTGTACCCAGGGTTAGTTACAGTACACCCAGTGGTAGCAGAATAGGCTCTGCTCTCTCTCAAGACTCTTAATTGGAGTATGTATGTCTAAAATGTTTTTATTCATGTCATATGTCATATTACCAAACGTTAAAATAAAACCATACAGAAACTACACAATGTTTTAAAATAAATACTCTATAGTGTCTGCCATATTAAAGTATATTTTTAAGCATATTGTTCATGTTTGATTGCAAAAAAATACATTATGATATATTTTGATTACAAAATATCCTAGGGAATAAAAACAGCTCAAATACAGAGTATCCATTAATATCCACCCCTAAATTTAGATTCTATACATAATTGGGGATAAAAACTGAATGGCTTTTGCAAATGGTGTCTTAAGGGATTCAATTGTTTCTTTCTTAGGTGCACTAGATAATTAGTAGGCTTGTCTTCCCTAAATAAGACACATTTACATATATATATATATAATATATATATATATTGTCACACACGTGCACATGGGAGGCAGCTAAATGGCTTGAAAGAAAGTAATTCCATGCCAGACCAGGGGGTGGCAAGGTGCACTAATCCGTTCTCTCTTTCCACTGCAGACCCGTTATGGGATATTCCACCTGGCCTCCATGATGTCCCTTTTGCTCATGAGCCCAATGACGTCACTTCTGGTCCAGACGACGCCATTTCCAGTCATGAGCCCCATGACGTCACTTCCATTTCCAGTCATAATTACCTCACTTTCTCTGCTGCATTTTAAAAACCCACCATCTCAACCTCACCAGTCAGTTCTGTTTTGGACTCCAATCTGTACATAATTATACACAAAATCAATCGTTTTGTAGCCAGGATCAATTATATGGGAGGCTGCCCCAAACCTACTGTTTTGTCTTGGTAGAGTAATACATTGCTCTACTTTTCCCCTTTTGTATTATTAATATGTAACCTTTGTCAGAATGCCTCAAATCTCACAGACTTACCACTGTTTATAAGATATTATAGTATATAACTTCTCCCCACCTTCCTTTCTACATCTATAACTTCAGGCAATTAGGTGCAGTAAAAGACAAGCAGGACTTAAGTTACGATTTAAACAATGTATTATTAATAATATTCATAAATAATAACATTATGCAAAGTACATTTGAATATTGTCAACTATACAACCTGATAAATGGTGAAGTGTAGTTTCAGGCGGCACACAGACTTGATAGTTACTTAAAAATTCTCTAGTTAAGGCATCATTTGTGGTCAGCTTTATTCACAATAGGCCGCATGCCTGTCTCAATATGGCTGCCGAGCTGTGCTCTTCATTGTGTTGTCCTTTTCAGTTCATGGTGTGAGATGGTGTTTCATCAGTTTGGTAAGAGAGAGAGAGGGTGAGGTACAGCAAGCAAATTTAAAGGTTTTTTTGTCCAACCCCTAGTGCCAATAGGGCGTCGTGGTACTTAAAGGCTTTTGATAGAAGCCAGTTCCAAACAGCCATACTTCAGACCAATGGAGGGATAGAACACCTTCACACCTGTCCTCTAAGCCATATGTTAAGATAAAGGTTGGCAGTTAGGCATCCTGGCTTTCCTGTGGGGGTAGAGAGAGAGACTTTAGCAGAGAAACACTTGACAAACTGGTTTGAGGCAATTCCCCCCAACCCTGTCGTAAAATTACCCAAAAAGGGGAAGGTGGTTCTTAAACCATCAAACCATCGCTGTTATTATCAATAATGAAACACTAATATTACATTGCTTTGTCTAAGTTACAAATAAAGACATACAAAATATTTATCAACTTGTATGCAAAATCTCACATCACAACACCTATATATATATTTTTTTTTAAATCTGTTTAATCAAGAAGGGGCTGCACACTTTTGGCACTTTGAGGAACTGTAGTATGGAGGGCATGAGACTGGAGCAGATTAGTCAGTCATAGGAAATTTCAGGTATACTATGTGCTGCAAGCTTGAAGCACTTTAGTCACTTGACAACAACTATATTTGATCTACTCAGAAGTCTGAAAGAATCATGAAAAAAGTCTGGTAGTTAATTGATTAACTTTGTTTACATTAATAGAAGGTCTTAAGTAACTGCCTGGCCTTGTTTTTCCTGATACTACAGCTATATTTTTTTCTGGATAAGGGACAAGGGAAATCTGTTTGAAATAGCATACATTTTAAAGTTGACAAATGTGACAGTATGAATGACAAGTGTTCTGTCATAGTAACTAAAGTCATGAGAAAAGAAAGGTATCATATTCCCTAACCTGCGGCACATATATAACTTTCACCATCATCTTTGTTTTTTTTGTATGTGCTACTGTTAATAAGGATGGCATTATATGCTCATGGTAAAATAGAAAGTTTTGAAATTGTAGGAACATTTAAATAGAAAGAAGTAAAAGAAAATAAAATGTATATTATATCACCCTTTACCTCATCATTGTTTTTTTCTGAATTGCTTTTGTTTATTTCTCAGTTTTACGTGTGTGATGAGAGTCAATTAACATCATTCCATTTGTCACTGTTTACAGATAAAAATGAGTCAACATTGACATTTGAAATGTATCTGTGCATCTTTATTATTCTTGTGTATTACAGAAAATGGTCCTTTCCCACAAATGACATCTTCAAGGGAAAGAGGTGGAAATCTTAGAGACCAATATTTAGGCAGTAGGGACGGTGGAAAATAATAATTCACTTATGTTTTTGCATTGCTTTCTGTGCTTTCAAACTATGGTCATATATGAAAGAATAGTGACCATGGCTTTTCTTGCTGAAAACCTAACCTTAATCGTCTTTTCTTCCAAAGAAGAGTTGTTTTATCTTTTTTCCACAGTAGGAAGCATGATAATTCAAATTAAGTATAAAATATGTTGCAGACATTTCCTGTTCATTTTGATTGAAGTACAGCAAGTGTTGACAAATGTTTTGGGTGACAAACATTGATAGACAGCTAGAAAGAATGATTTTCCATTGACTGTTGTGATATATGGCCGGCAGTTTGTCCCGGCCAATACCCCCAAGCCGCCAGATGGAACCCTCCCTGCAATATGGAGGTGACCTGAATGCCATCATGGACATTGGAGTCTTTATTCACAGCCCTGCTGGATACCATTGGGGCCGCCAGAGGATGCTGCAGGGAGGCTCAAGGACTTGTTTTTTCCCTATAACCCGGAAGTATGTCCTAGTCACAGCGACGGAGGAAATGACGTACTTCCGGGCTGAAGAAAAGGAGTTTTTACCCGACCCGGAAGTGTTTTAAAGTCACATGGACTGAGGGACAGAAACACTTCCGGGTCAAGTAGTATAAAAGGACTATGGGTAACCCCAGCAGATAGAGCTGAGTTGGGAGGAAAGGTGACTGAGCTGCTGGGAGGTGTGGGGGATTATTGATTTATAATTGATTTATATTGATCAATAATTATTGATTTATTACTGAGAATTTATTGTTTATTGAAATATAGTGGAGGTGGAGGTGCTTTGTGCAAATAAAATAATTAATTGGACTTTTACCTGGTGTCTGGCATTTGATCTGAGGGTTCAAGGAGACGACAGCACCCCCTATCTGTCACACTGTCTTTTGGTCTCTGGTTCAAAGTGATCTATCTACAGTAGGTTTCATATCCAGTGTGTCCTGCGTGGATGGAAACATGACTGACAAAAAGGACAATGGGGTGGATCAGAACATGAAAATAACCTGAAAGTCAAAATGAGTTGGGGCCAAAACCATACCATCAAAAGAAAACTGATTGTCAAAACCCAATATATGAAGGAGATTAGTTCCATGTGCCTAATCAATGACAATCAAAAGTGAAATACCTCAGATGAAAGGAAGGCAGGAGGAAAGAAATGAACAAACCGAAAAAGCATAACCATATCAAAAACAAACAATAAACACACATTAACTGTCCCACCAGGTCTGGCTATAACCAGCAGTCTTCCCATTTAAACACATGAGGTGGCTTATCCGGATGCCTAGCTCATCATTTTCCATCATACTCTCTTAGTAACATTCCCATTTATTCTGTTGTTCTCACTCTCATAAGAACTGTTCAAGCCCATGCATGCTTGTTCTGTCCATGCCCTAACTGGCTTTCACACAGTAGATTTAATCATTTCTGAAATGGAATGAGCATCAGTACAGGCTCCTCTTCCTTTGAATGGCTTCTTCAGCACACTTCTCAACCCTGTTGCCCTTTTGTGCTCATTTAGGCACTGATGATCTCTTATAAAATACTACTTATACAGAAATAGATTGTTGTATACCATTGAAGGTCACAGGGCATAAAACCAAAATGGACATACAATCAATGGCACTAAGCTCTAAACAGCCATTAAAAGTAAAATGTGTCAGCAGTAACTCTAGACAGTGTTAGTCGTGCTTTAAAATATGTATTTAGTAATATGATATGGACCTTGTGGCATATGTCATATTATTAATAACTGAATTTCATTTCACTGAGGGGCTCAGACAGAGTAAAAGAAAAAAGATAAAAATACAATTAATTTATATTGGAAAAATACTAATTAAATTATTTTAGTAAAAATCAATAGCTGCAAAGCAGCAATAGTCATAATGCCTAGAGTTGCAACAATTGGTATTATTATTTGACACTTATGGTTACAGAGATCAGTCTATTATGAAAACAGTTTAAATTATGGTACTTGTTCAAGTTCAAAGCACTCTGTAAGCAGGTTTACCCACTACACCAGGGAATTAAATGCTAGGATATACAGTTTTAAATGGTGTAGAGAATGGAAAGTGGCAAAGCAGTGCAAAGCCTAAAAGTATGACTTTATGCTGTGCAGCACTTCCTACGTTTTAGAAAAGTCACAACAGGCAAAAACATTTCCAGCGAGGTAGCATCAGCTGTGGTCAAACATGCACGTTGTTCTCCATTTGCAAAGGTGATGTACTAAGGATTACATGTGTCTGCTACATAATGAAATTCATACATTTAGCCATTTCAGATCTCTTCTGGTATAGTAGACTAGAAAGCATACTTAGCTTTAATGCAGTATAATCTATTACTAAATACTGTATTATCACTGTATACAGACCAAAAGAGAGAAAAAATATGTTATATGGTCACATATGGCACATGTGATGTTAGATATAACTTATTAGGAATGACAGTAATCTTTTTTCTGTTGTTAAATGTCTCGATCTTAAAGCCATTTGTATTTTTGTTTAATTAGATGATGCACTGCAGATTAATATGCTTTTCCACATTAAAAAATGGCTGTTTTTTTAATTAAAAAAATTACATCCTCCTTTTAATATTGTCATGCTTTACATCAAATTTAAATCAACTGGCTAAAATAAGCAAGGAAAGGTATCCCCCAGTTAGCAACTATCAGAAATAATACCAGACATTAGCAAAGACAAGTGTGAAATGTGCAATAAGATCTGCATCATTGTTTCTCTTATTACTTGTTTAAACTGGATTGAAAGATATGAAAGGTTAAACTTCCCAGTTAAGTTGTAGGGGCCCCAGAATACTGTATACTCATAGAATAGTTGCTTTATATTTGACACATGCAGTTCATGGAAAAGATTTTTACAGTAGATTTTTCTTAAAAGAATCTGCATTTATACTTTACTTCTTCTGATAAAGGATGGAAAAGAATGATATTAATTACCAAGGAATGATGAAAGAATGATAACAATGTAACAGGTTTGTGCTGCACCCAATAGAGGTCATTTCCCTGTAGGGCTCAGACCTATAACCTTGCACTTTCACTAATTGTGTAAAGGAGAAGATTGAATGACTTGCCTTGCTGAGCTAAACTGATGCTTCTTTAACTGTGGGACTACTTTTTCCTTTTTTTAGTAGAACAGGTCTTGGCCTTAATGCACTAGTTTTATCATACATTAATTTCCTAACTTACCTGACTGAGATAATTATGGACCTTGGCAATACTGGTAATCCAAAACCTTTAAAAGCTCTTTGCCACACACACATATTCTTCAGTTACAGACAGCAATAGCCCACACACAACCACTCTGGTTTTTGCTTTCTCACAGAATACCAGAGCAAGTATTCTATTTAGACTGTAGGTAATGCTCCTATAAGTGCTCTTTTCCTGAATAAAATATAGACATGGCATCCTGGTTGAAAAATCTGTTTCAGTTCAGTAATGTTTTAGTTCAGTAATGGGTATACACACACTTTATTGCTTCCAAAATCCCTTCTTAGTTTATTACAGGTATAGCTGTCTAGCTAGGGGGAAGGGGATATCAGTTATACCACACATTCACAAAAGTCAGACATCCAGAAGACACTGATCTTCCAGCTATTTACAGTTGCTATTAAAATTATTGGGATAGGATATACAAAGGAGGCAGAAAAAATAATTCAAAAAGACTTGGACTATCTTCAGAACTGGGCAAACACTTGAAGAGTGCATGCTAACATAGAAAAGTGCGAAGTGCTACATGTGGGCAAAAGGAGTGTCAATTATAAAATATATAAGATGGTAGACACTGTCCTACTGGAAGCAGTTTCTGAGAAGGATTTAGAGGTTTATGTTGACATGTTCTCATTGTCTAAGCAATGTAAGAAACTATTAAAAAGGCAAATAAAATATTAGGCTATAACACAAAACTGTTTAATATAAAGTCAAATTCAAATTTATTTATAAAAACAACAGAAGTTGTACCAAAGTGCAGTACAAAAGAATATATAAGACTACTGTAAAGCAAACAATTATGTAAAACAGTTTGTTAATGACTATTTAATTTCCATCCTCCTTCTCCCGACGACCTTACTCACAGTGAAAGGCAGAAGAGAAAAAGTGGGTTTTTAACTGAGTCTTAATAACCTCAATAGAAGAAGAAGATCTGATGTAGAATGGCAGATCATTCCAAAGCCTAGGAGCAACAACTGAAAAAGCCGTGTCACCCCTAGAATTCAGCTGTGATCTTGGAAATGCAAGGAAAAGTTGAGCAGATGACCTCAAAGCTCTCGTTCCCTAGGGCTGCATCTGGAATATTATGTGCTGAGGAAAGCAACCAGGAACATTCCAAGACTTAAGGACATGTTGTATTCTGAAAGACTCAGAGAATTCAACCTGTTTAGTCCCCAGCAGAGGTGACTATGTGAGGACCTAATCTCAGTCTTCAAAATTCTCAAAGGCACTGATAAAGAAGATCCAGCTGAATTCCTGAAATTAATGTGCAAATAATATATGAAAAGACACCAGTCACAATTAAAGGGAAGTACATACTGTAAAAGATTGAAGCCAGGAATCACTTCTTTACTAGATAGATAGATAGATAGATAGATAGATAGATAGATAGATAGATAGATAGATAGATAGATAGATAGATACTTTATTAATCCCAATGGGAAATTCACATTCTTCAGCAGCAGCATACTGATACAATAAATAATATTAAATTAAAGAATGATAATAATGCAGGTGAAAAACAGACAATAACTATGTATAATGTTAAATGTTAACGTTTACCCCCCCGGATGGAATTAAAGAGTCGCATAGTTTGGGGGAGGAACGATCTCCTCAATCTGTCAGTGGAGCAGGACAGTGACAGCAGTCTGTCGCTGAAGCTGCTCTTCTGTCTGGAGATGATACTATTAAGTGGATGCAGTGGATTCTCCATAATTGATAGGAGCTGCTGAGCCCCCTTCACTCTGCCACAGATGTTAAACTGTCCAGCTCCATGCCAACAATAGAGCTTGCCTTCCTCACCAGTTTGTCCAGACGTGAGGCGTCTTTCCTCTTAATGCTGCCTCCCCAGCACACCACTGCGTAGAAGAGGGCGCTCGCCACAACTGTTTGATAGAACATCTGCAGCATCTTATTGCAGATGTTGAAGGACGCCAGCCTTCTAAGGTAGTATAACCGGCTCTGTCCTTTCTTGCACAGCACATCAGTATTGGCAGTCCAGTCTAATTTATCATCCAGCTGCACTCCCAGATATTTATAGGTCTGCACCATCTGCACACAGTCACCTTTGATGATCACTGGGTCTATGAGGGGTCTGGGCCTCCTAAAATCCACCACCAGCTCTTTGGTTTTGCTGGTCTTCAGGTGTAGGTGGTTTGAGTCGCACCATTTAACAAAGTCATTGATTAGGTCCCTATACTCCTCCTCCAGCCCATTCCTGATGCAGCCCACGATAGCAGTGTCATCAGCGAACTTTTGCACATGGCAGGACTCCGAGTTGTATTGGAAGTCCGATGTATATAGGCTGAACAGGACCGGAGAAAGTACAGTCCCCTGCAGCGCTCCTGTGTTGCTGACCACAATGTCAGACGTGCAGTTCCCAAGACGCACATACTGAGGTCTGTCTTTAAGATAGTCCACGATCCATGCCACTAGGTATGAATCTAATCCCATACTAAATACTAAAACAGTTGTAGAAATCTGGGACAAAACTACTGAGTCATTAGTTGAAGTAGAAACCTTAACAACCTTTAAGAAGTACCATATATATACTCATGTATAAGTCGGGTCTTGAATCCCGAAAAATTGATCATAAAATCAGACCCCAACTTATACGCCTATTCACAAATGCAACGCTTAAATTTTTTCTTTTTTTTGCATCTTCTTGCCTCCTCCAATCTCGCATCAGTTTCTCAGATGCATCGAATTTTGTTGCAGCAGTACAGTTACCAATTTCTTTCATTGCTTCAGCAAGGTTTAATTTAAAACCAGCTTCATATTTTCTGCTGATTGAACCCTCTGTCATTAATAAGCGATGCTGTTATGATAAAGGTGTATGAGGGTGTGAGATACAAAAAACACAAAACAATGCAAACATTGCTTCGGAATAGTTTGGGTATTACCATGTGGTCACGTAGGCACAACATAGAGAGTGAGAGAGAGAGAGAGGTTAGGAGCATGCTCTGATACAGCGCATTGCCGCAACCACATAGAAAAAAAGGCAGTGTGCTCCCTCAGGTGGGTGTTAGCATATCATAATCTCTTGGACCAATAGCGTGAGTTTTCTGCATTCGACTTATATGACCGACATAATAAAATACCAGAAATTATATGGTAAAATCAAGTCCCGATTTATCTGGATGAGCAATTGGGACAGCTGAGCTATTGCCAAACAAATGAGTTTTGTGTAACTGAAAGATTTCCTTTTGATTTGTCAAATTTCCTATGTTCTTAAGCTCTAGGCTGCATGTAGCTGTGTTTGTGCACCAGCAGCCTTGTCCTGTTGCTGCATTCCTTAATGGCACTTTAGTGTAGGTCAGGGGTAGGCAACGTCGGTCCTGGTGAGCCACAGTGGCTACAGGTTTTCATTCCAACCCAATTGCTTAATTAGAAACCAATCATTGCCAATCTCAGACCTTATTTAATTTTATGGCTTGTTAGTCTGTGCAATGTAAGGCTCTTATATCGTAGATTTTTTTCCTTTCCAAGGATATCATCCAAATGATATGAAGCCTAAAACAGATCATTTTCAGTCTGTCACATTTTTCTATTAAGTGTTTTATTAAATCAAACAGTGCATGATGAACACACACAGATGTAATTGGAAAAAAGCTAGCTGGAGAACTGCTGGCTGCTTTGTCTTTTACATCTTATTGCTAATAAGGACCAATTAAAACACTGAATGCAGCAGTTTAAGATTGAAATAAGCAGTTAAGGTTGGAGAACCTTAACAAGCGAGACCACTAAAATGAAGCATCAAAATGTCACTTAAGCAATATGTGCTTTATCAGCAATAATTGAGTTCTCGTTAAGGAACTGGGTTGGAACAAAAACCTGCACATACTGCGTCTCACCAGGACCGACGTTGCCTACCCCTGGTGTAGGTAATACAGTATATGAATACCATCTTTGCGATAACCATTGACCTATAAAAAGGTAATCATAATATAATAGCTTACTATCTTGGGGTTTGGGGGTTTGTCTTCCTCTGATTCTGATGAAGGCACCTTCCTTCCCTGGACTCTTCAATTAATAGGATCATGGACCACTGCTTGCTTCCCTCTGTTCCTAGTAGAGGTTGCCCACTATTGTAAGGCTTTTCTTTGGAAGCCTCAGCTAGTAATACTATTGCCTGTGGCATGTCACCAGGGTCTTTATGTATAAAACTAGCTTGTGCATAAACCATTTCTTATGCAAAAATTAGTATTTATAAAATACTGTATTAACTTAATGTGAAAATTGGCTTAACATTATGACAAATTTCGATCATCCAAAAGTCCTGGGGCCTCATGCATAACACCGTGCGTAGAATTCACACTAAAACATGGCATATGGACAAAAGCAGAAATGTGCGTACGCACAAAAATATCCAGATGAATAAATTGGTGCGTATGCCAACTTCCATGTTCTTCTGCTACATAAATCCCAGTCAGCATGAAATGTAACGCTTGTGCATCTGCCTACCCTCCCACCCAATCTCCTCCCAGAATTACCCCTCTTTGACTATGCAAATCAACATAAATAGGCCTTTAACTCAGCGTTCTGTGAAAAGACAATGGCAAAAGCACGGGGGAAAAGAGAAGAATTTCAGTGAATACCAAGTGGCGATAAAGAAAAACATGCTATTTGTTGGTTTAAACAGTGATATAAACAAGAAAAGGAATTTGATCAAGTGGCAGAGAAACTCAAAAGTTTAAGTTCACAAAGTCACACAATGCCCGAAAAAAAAAAGAAGTGGTCCGATATCAAAGTATTGTAGCCCAATGTCTGAGTGTCATATGGAAGCATATTAGGGTACAGAGAAAAGACAAAAATAGGGATACAGTGGGAAAAAAGCTCGAAATGTCAACTTTAATCTCGAAATTTCCACTTTAATCATGTAGTTTATTTTGTCTTTGTCTTTTAAACAATCCCTGAACAGGGTGCCAGCTCATCGCTAGCGCTTCAACACCGTGTCCTCACATGTTTAATTATTTACAATATAGATTATTTAAATGATGTTAAAATTTTATCTGTATAATGTAATAAACAGACTTTGCTGCAGTTCATCTTAAAAACGATATCAAGAGCTCTAAGAAAATAGCACTTGGAAATCAAAATCGACTTAGAAGCCAGTCGTCATCATATGTAAATACGCGCTTTATAAATAGGCTCAGGTTGTGCAATATTATAACTATAGTGCAAGTTTATAGTGAGGTTAATTGTGCTTATAATTACAAACAGTTCTACAAGGAGCACTTGATGGACTGATTGAGTGTGTTTAGAGCTCTTGGGATGAAACTGTTTCTGAACCGCGATGTCCCTATAGGAAAGGCTCTGAAGTATTTGTCGTATGAGAGCAGTTCAATAGACAGTGCGCATGGCTCAGGCAGCGTGTGCTTGATGCTATATACCGATAATCCTCTTTCTGATCAGCTGCTGAAGAGCTGTGATTCCACACTCAGATACAGTGGGTTAAATACTCAGAGGGGTGCACTGAGAGTTACAACGCTAAAGCAGTGATGGTATTTGAAATAGTTTGGCCATTCAGTCCACCGTTATATATTTAGAGGTTGATTACAATCAGGTGCCGGTTAATTTCAGTGTATCTGATAAAGTTGTGTCAGTTATGTGGATCTAAACAAGGAAAAGTAGCACTGCTTTAACGCTTGGTGCCACCAGTTTGCAAAACTGAGAGGAGAACTTCCGTATGCCAGGGATTGAGCTGGCTTGAAAATGTGTTTGGCTTTACACCAAGTTTAGTTTTTATACATCATGATATGAGCGTGGATATGGGCGTATGCAACATTTTTGTGCATACGCACTGTTTATACATGAGGCCCCTGGTGTTGGCATTTTAGTGACTTCAGCCAGCAGCACAGTAAAATGAACAGAAAATCTTGTTTCATTAAGCATTTCAGTTATGCATCAGTCCCATTGCAATGTTCTTCAACTAATTAACTGACATGTTCTTTCAATAAGATGTCTTCAGTGTTGGCAATAACATATGCAGTAGGTGATAATTGCCTTAATGTGTAGTCTGTCTGTTTTGCCTGTAAAAAATGTGTGCAAAGGCAGTGTTACCAAGAAGAGAATCATCACAAACAACGTGACCATTGGGTCTAAAGGAATCATGGGTAGATCAAGGCTATCAAGCAACAACAACGTTAGTCAGACACATTTGAGCATCACATATTAGTTGTATATTAATTGAATGAAAGTGCTGGTTACAAAAGAAGATTAATTCAGTATCATGCATTCATCATTTGTTTAGTCTATTGCACTGACTACATTGGAAATATCAGGAGTCGCTGAAAATTTCTTTTGATCTTGGGCTATGCACCCTGACTATAATGAAATTGGATTTATCTTGGGAACATCTTAATTACATACAGGATTTGAAATGGGCCAGTATACATTTACATTTCTCTCCTTTTGAAGCAATACACATGTGTCAGAACACTCAAAACTCACTGCTCTCCAGCTCAACTATATGTATTTTACAATGCATCACAAACAGTAGTAATAAGGAGGGACAATAGAAGAGTACTGGCAGTTATTTAGTTCCAATTCAAGCTCTTATTATGGCATCCCATACAGATAGCATGACACAGCTCACAGATGAATGTTAGATTCCTGACCGGTCAGCCAGATTCACACTGAAATGTGCCCATTACCAAATACCCTATTGTTGTTAAAATCTATAATAAAACAGGGATTGTGTGATGTCTACATGATGTTCTCTGATATATAGGCTACAATTTAGCACACAACTCCAAGAGGATGGCCAGTCACCATTATGAGCTAAAATATCCTTGTGAACTATGAAAACTTCTTGCATAGCTTGGCATACTGCTGTACAGTCCCACAAAGGTTTTTCACAGTGTGATGGTTTGTGCAGTACTGCATAACATAGCGCAGAAGCATGGACTACCTCTGCCACCTGAGACTGGCCAAGGTAATCATATGGATGACCCTGACTCTGTCTCTTAATGCAATGGGAATTCAAAGAGGTTTGGATGTTGTATGTCAAATGTAAAGAGACTTGTATGTAGTGCAAAATTGATGATTTTATTTATTTTTTTGCTCGTTCAATTCAGATACTCCCATTGTTGTTTTTTGTTTTATTTGCGACTCCAGCCAAGAGACCAGCAAAAAGAACATTTTTTCAGTATTTATTATAATCAGTAATACCTCAACTTGACATTTTCTGAAGTTTTGTTTTCTGTTTCTCCCAAGGTTTGTAATAAAGACATCACTCAGGAATATGGCCACATTTATATGGTGATTAGGTCATGAATATCTAAATAAGGCGTTTCTGTTAAGGCTATACATGGTTATTGGTGGGAGATATCAAGGAGTGGGTAAAGCACATGCAAGAGCGTGTAGTGTTAAGTTGATTTGAGATTTATAATAGAACTTGGCATGGCATGTGGCGTACATTTGATATTTATCAATCTGATTTTTTTCTACATACACTGTTTTTGTCTTTAGAAAATAAGCAACATTTTAGTATCAAATCTAAGCAAGTTTTTATACAGCAGTCCCTAGGTTATTCTATGTTTACACAAGCACAATATCTTTCATTGACATTGCCAGCCATCCTGCTCTCCACCTCAGTTAATAACAGTTTTAGCAGTTGCCAATCTGTGCAACTCTTGATTTCCATTACAATCACAAAACAACATTTTTCACTAATTTTAGTTACATTAAAGATGAATTAAACAATTGTTCTAGCTATTCTTCATAATATTAAATTAGATTCTAAAATTATGTATTTCTTACATAAAAAGTAGTCCAATCTGTAATCATAGATGAGATGAGAACTTTTCAGCACACCATTTGTAAAACTAGAAAATTCATTTTCTAGTCAGAGAAGATAGAAACTTTCATTATTGTTAAGTAAGATACTTGTTCTGTGTTAATTTTAGGTGTCTGTCATTGTGCAGGCTCACCCATTATCTCTCTGACAATCCATCCATTTTCCAACCCGCTGAATCCGAACACAGGGTCACGGGGGTCTGCTGTAGCCAATCCCAGCCAACACAGGGCACAAGGCAGGAACCAATCCTGGGCAGGATGCCAACCCACCGTAGGACACACACAAACACACCCACACACCAAGCACACACTAGGGCCAATTTAGAATCGCCAATCTACCTAACCAGCATGTCTTTGGACTGTGGGAGGAAACCGGAGCGCCCGGAGGAAACCCACGCAGACACGGGGAGAACATGCAAACTCCATGCAGGGAGGACCCGGGAAGTGAACCCAGGTCCCCAGGTCTCACAACTGCGAGGCAGCAGCGCTACCCACTGCGCCACCATGCCGCCCCTCTCTGACAATAATAATATGAAAAAACTTATAGAACAACAGGCACCCATATTTGTTAGCATGGTAGTTAAATAATTACAATGTTGTAAAATGTGTCACGCATATATTAAAGTTAACTTCTATTTTAGGTTTTCTAAAATTATAAGGATCATGAATGTAAAAATCAATCAATCCAGTAAAAATAAACAGATTATCATGATATGGCAACTTGTCTTTTTATCTGGGTGTTCTATCTGAATAAATTTTCAATTGAACATAACTTTTACTTACTCTAAAAAAATCCACAATTTCCAAATTGTCCCTCAAAACAGTGTACCCAAAATGGTTGCTTAGTGATACAGACTTCTTTCTCAGTAATGTACTCTAAATTTGCCTTGGAGATGGACCAGCACAGTGGCTTATCCTAATTTGTAGAGGTATTTCTGCCTCAAGGAACATTCCCTACCTAAGAACAGTCTTCATTAAGGCTCCTTAGAATACAGGTTATTATTAAGCCCAAGTACTAGGTTGTCAAAATTTACCAGCTTAGTGTTTCACTATAGAATAATCATATATGTAAGTCCCATGGCAAAAAATGCCTGAAGTATGAAATCCACGAGTCCATCCAATCACTCTAATTTCACAAGGAAGTATGTGCTAACAACTTAACACAAGGGAAGAGCCTTGGGGAGACAAGGTACGTGATCTTTCCATACTGTTTACTAGAAAAGCTTTATATCAAATCACGACAGCAAAAGAAAAATGTTACTAAGCCTTTGACACAATTTAAGTCTTAATCTAACGTTCAACTATTCTGTCATGATAAACTAATTGAGTCATTTCTAATTCCTTTTTTACCAATAGTACTGCATTATAGTTGCTATTATGTATGGATTTCTTATTTTCTGTTTGAAACAACTTCAGACATACTTGTGTAATGACTATTCAGTCTGTTATGCCCAGTAATATAATATTGTTTGCATGAATGATTTAATATCTGTACCCACAATAATTCCAATATGTATTGTAGTGCTAGAAAAGATTCTTTGTGCATTACATGACTCTTCTAGGTGGCTCCCTATCTTTAAAAGGATTGCTTGCCTTTGTCATACTACAGTAGATCTAGTACTACTTTGTAGTACTAAAGGCAATTCTGTTTGCAACATTGCAGGCTGGCTGTTTTTATGGGCTCACCTGACTGCTGACTTTGAAGCTGCTCATTTGCATGATGTAATGCCAGCTCTTGTGCTGTGTTCCATTTGAATTGGGAAGTCAGAATTTCTGAGTTCCTTGTCAGAATTTGCAATTGGAATGCCCCCACAAGTTGGATTTCCTATTTGGAAACTCGGGGCTTGTCTGTCAAGTCTGAGTTTCTCCAACTTTAGATTATGACAAACAATCCAAAATGGTGACATACATTGCAAGCTTTAATGAAACCTGTAGTATTAAATTAAATCAGTCATGCATACAGTACTGTCCAACCTCTATCTGTGGACATGTTGCTTGCTGTGTTTGGTTGTGCGAAATCTCGTGTAATGTGCTGTTTAGTGGTTGTATTGTAAAAGAGCAAGCACAACAAAGGCTTTTCTAGAAGCCTCCGTATTATTTTTTAGAATGTTTTACTGGAAATTGGTCAACTCAGGTTTGATGTCATTTCCAGCTCTGACATCTGACTTCCAAATTAAACAGAACATAGCAATATTATGAAAGATTAATTCCTAGCTGATGCAACTTCTCAATGCCATTACATAGGTCTCCATTCAAAGTCAATTTCCACAGTGATGACTTTCAACTTGCATGCAACACTTCAAAACATTTTTACTGTGATCGTTTGGCCAGTGGCAAAAGTAATTTAGCTGGGCATGTTGACTGCTACATAGTTAGATGGTGGACCATGGGTGTTGAATGCTGCAGCAGAAGTGTTAAACACTGAATCTCTGTGTAGTGATCTGTCGATTACAAGTGACCTGCAAACCTCCTTGTCTAGAGCTACAGATGTACCAGACTTTTTGACACTGTAAACACTGTGCCAGGTCCAGATTTAAGGTTTGAGACTCTCCTTTGATTGCTGCTCTGTAACACCAATGTAGTACCATAATGGATTTTTTGCTCTTTTTGGCATCTTGCTATCCTTAAAAGGACTGCTCATTTTACCACGCTAGATAGAATTCTGTTTGCAACATTGCAGGTTTGCTGTTTTTATAAGCTCCCCACACACTGGCTCTGAAACTGCTTATTTGCATGATGGAATGCCAGCTCATACTATGGGTGACTCATGTGACTCAAGTTTTCAGGACTGTTGCAATATAATAAACTCATTAAAAAGAGGACTCTCAAACAAAATAGAATTGCAAATAAATTAAAATACAATAAGTAATAAAATATTATTAATTCAAGTGATTTGTTTTGTACCAAATGGTATTCTTCAATGAAATATATACAAAATATCTAGGGAAAGCTTAGAAAAAATATATTAAATGGTTAATACATTTTAAAGACGACTCCATTGTAACTGATGCACTCTTTCATTCTCTATTTCATGGAGGTCTCCTACCAGAGCAAATACTCCAGCGACTGGAAGCACCTTGCTAAATGGGTCCCTCTGCACAAAATAAAATTCAGCAACATATTTTCTTCCAAACATTGGAATACTTCTCTTTATTAAGAGGTAACATTAAACCAATACAATAAAGTACTGGATGATCCTGTAGTATCAACAACAGTAAAAGGTTGTTAAGCGTTATCAAACAAGCAAAAACTTATCAACTTTTTTATTTTGAATTAAATTATACCTCTCCAGGGTGTAATATAGTTAATGACTTTGGTATGACAAAACAATCTAAATGCTACACATCTAAGATTTGATTTCATTAATCTTTCAGCCTTGAAATAAATTTATCAATATTGTATAATGGTCCATATTTTTTTGAAGTGCTCCTGAAGACCAAAATAATACTGACATAAACCTACACACAGACAAAAATCAAATATCTGCATGTTAAGATATTCATTTTAACTTAAACATATTTCCTTTTTATCTTACTTTTAGTGATAAGCAAATCCTGCTGCAAAATGCATTGAAGTCAAAAGGAAAGGATGCACTGAACCAGTTTTGAGTAGATTACAATGGCACAAGGGTCTTTGAATTGTCCATGCGGTCTAGAGAAATGTTTGCCAACTATGCTAGACCAATTATTGTGGTCAAAAATATGACCTGAGCTGTGAGGCAGCAGTGCTAACCACTGTGCCACCATGCTTCAAGCAACAAAAGACGCATATAGAACAAAAAACCACAAACAAAAAACAACAAATGACCACAAACTTGCAATAAGTAAATAAATATATATCATTGCGCTCTCAAAGTTCCAGTCTTTGGGGCACTGATTGGGGGCACACAGCATTTTTTGAAGTTGAATTTCAGTGTCCATGTATCTGGCAAGTCTTTATTTTTTGTGATCTATCCCTGCAGATGCTTTCCACTTTGTTCATCCATCAAGAAGATAGAAACGTCTCTTAAATAATAATAAATCATTAATTTGTAATATTATTTCATAGGGTCTTGTGTATTTTTTGACTCAGAGAGAAGGGGGCTCTTCTTTAAGGTTTGTTTTGACTCGTTGCTAACCACATGGCTAATTTCTATACATTCAGAAAGCATACAAATTTGCCACATGGCACAGTGGGATAAGTATTAAATAATCAGTGGCAGTATTAATAATATTCTGATTATGGTTAGCTAATGTACCCCTCAAATGAAAATACTGCAAGTTTTTTTTTTTTGTATTTTGGTGCAAATTCGGCTGAAGTACCATGTGTGTGATGACATTATACATTCACAAAGAAAATTGGGTGCATGGATGTTACAGCTTTGTGATGTTATGCTAAGCTCTCAAAGCATAGAATGCTGGTGAAAAAGTGTTAGTTTAAGCCAGCCACATGGCCAATTTCCAGGAAAATACTCAGTAAACAAAGTCACCAATGAACACAGCACATTCGCTGTGAAAGACTGCTTACTTTACAGTCTTTACACTATTTACTTTACAATCAAAAACTTCATGCAAGCTACTTGTGGTCTGTATTCATCAGTATCATATTCAGTTTGTTAGGTTTCTTCTACAAAATAGCCTATCTTCATGGCTATGAATAATTACTACAGGTAGCAAGAATAGGTATTCATTTAAATCAATTAGTTACAAACAAATCAACATTTACATGTATTGGTTTTATAGAATATTTAAACCTTTAAGAAAATGAATCCATTAGAAACTGAATAGCTGCAAAAAACAGTAAGGATTTTAAGTGTTTGCCCCATGGAACTCAATACAGTGTTTTTGATTAATTAAATTGATTTTTCAGCATTAAGCTTCAGTCATTATATGTGTAAACAGGTTTTCCCAGAATTTATGCACATATTCCTCATATACCACACTAGAATCCATTAATTAGGCTATGTGTAGTGATCATATATGGTAAATGTCGAAATTTACATTAACTCTGTTGATACCCCTGTTCAAGAAACATTCTTCAAGACCAATATAAAAATTATAATGTAAGAAGGTGATTATTTTAAGTTGACGAGTCTCTTTTACATTTATTTATTTGCCTGATTTCTTGATCCAAGGCACCTTACAACATCTGAGATACAACTGGTTATATTTCTTTTGTTTTTTCCAATTGGAACACAGGCAGGGGACATGACTTGCTCATGGTTACACAGAACTAGCTCAGGGTTTGAAATCCAAATCCTTAATGGCTATGCCATACTGCCTTATGTAAGTGTTTGACTTTATTTTTCATTTTAAAGCTATGATCATTTTTTATTATCATACCAGTAACTGCGCACTGCATGATAATGTGCAGTGAATATATTTGACTTGAGCATTCATAGTTTTCATCGTCTTTCTCTGTACGCTTAGCATTCGTTTGCTCAAAATTTGATGCCCTTGCTGCTTCCTGAACAGCTCTTCTTCCCTTCTTTTGTCCTTTCGCATTAAAACTGATTAAGTCAGTTTTTGTGTTGCAATTACTTAGTACATTTTCTTTAATTTTTCACTTAATCTGGCACTTAAGTCTTCAATCTGCCTCAAGAATGATTTAAGATATGAAGAGGTAAGGGAAGTGATGGCAAAGATGGTAGGGATGAGAACGTTGCCCGTATGCATGCGCCGCACAGCCACCCTGCTGGCCACTGCCGAGAGTTGTATAATAAAATTAAAATAAAAATAATAAGAGGAATAACCTTGGAGGTCAATCATCACCCCGAAAGCAGATAGTAGACGTCACGTAGTATATGTGTACCAAATTTCAGGTCAATAGTTCAAACAGTTTGCGAGTTACAGGTGATTTAAAATCCTGGACAGACTAACGGACAGCCACGGTAGCGTATTATATAAGAAGATAAGTAAAAAGAAGTAAAATTTCATAGATGCCACTGTCTTGAATGTTTTCTTAACAGCTACAGCAATATTCTTCACAGTTGCTTTGGCCGTTGCTACCATGTGAACAGTTGCTATCATGATGTGATGTCACAGGCCGTGTCCTATTTAAGATCATGGTGTGATATCAAAACTGTCAAGTTTTTGGATAAATTCAAAAACCTGCCTGCCTTTTTTCATCACTGGCAGGACTCCAGGTAAAACAATTCTGCAGCATAGTATCTGGTTGTACAAATATGAAGAAATTTTAATAATATAACAGTGCATAATATGTAACTATTTTAAAGTATTTAAAAATTATAATGCTTTCTTGTATGCTTAGATAAAAAAACATGAAACAATGTGATGTTGGCAATATGGTGGCGCAGTGGTAGCACTGCTGCCTCGCAGTTAGGAGACCTGGGTTCACTTCCCGGGTCCTCCCTGTGTGGAGTTTGCATGTTCTCCCCGTTTCCTCTGGGTGCTCCGGTTTCCTCCCACAGTCCAAAGACATGCAGGTTAGGTGCATTGGCGATCCTAAATTGTCTCTAGTGGGTGCTTGGTGTGTGTTTGTGTGTGCCCTGCGGTGGGCTGGCGCCCTCCCTGGGATTTGTTCCTGCCTTGCGACTTGTGCTGGCTGGGATTGGCTCCAGCAGACCTCCATGACCCTGTGTTAGGATATAGCAGGTTGGAAAATGACTGACTGACTGCCTTGCAATGTGATGTACACAGGTATGGTATTGTGAGGTTAAAAGGTGTGCAAAGACACCCAAATAGGGACGTTATTCATTATCACCATTAAAATTCAGGATTTTCTTTTTCGTTCTCTGGTGAGTTTCACAGCAGGAACCCACTGAGTTGGTCTGACCAGGAAGGTCAAGTGTCTTTTAATTATTTCTACTTAAAGTGAATGATAATTTTGCTTTCCTGTCTGTATATGAAGACGATACTTGAGTGACATTCCACAAAGTGAGATTGCTTTGTGTCATATTATATCTTAAAGCAAGACAAATAAGAATGAAATATAAATAATGGAAATAAGCACATGTAAAAACAGTTTACAAATTACTTTGTAGTTAACATTCTCAAAATCAACCAGAAGTGTCAAAGTTAAGAAGCATTTGTTTAAGACCTATGGTTACTTTTTTGTGTAATGTCTATTTTCCACCCATCCATTCATTTTCAAAACCCAGTTACAGAATCGCAAGGCTCGAGGTGCCAATAGCATCAGGATTGAATACAAGACAGGAACTAACCTACTGTATATTAGGAATGCCAACCCATCAGTGCACATTCGTACATAATGGGCTAATGAAGAGTCACCAGTTAACCTAATCAGCATGTCTTTAGGATGTGGAAGGTAAGCCAGCACACCTGCCCAGAGGGGACTGGGCGGTCTCATGGCCTGGAACCCCTGCAGATTTTATTTTTTTCTCCAGTCGTCTGGAGTTTTTTTTTGTTTTTTCTTTCCTCCCTGGCCATCGGACCTTACTCTTATTCAATGTTAATTAATGTTGTCTTATTTTAATTTCTTACTTTGTCTTTTGTTTTTCTTTTCTTCAATATGTAAAGCACTTTGAGCTACATTTTGTGTATGAAAAGGTGCTATAAAAATAAATGTTGTTGTTGTTGTTGTTACAGAACCATTCAAGGTGAATGTGCAAGCTCCAGACAGTGGCAAAGGCCAGGGTTTCAAAACAAACTTGTGGATAGGTGTGGAAGACACACTAATAACCACTCCAACATGTTTTCAGTGATCTTTTGTGTATTTGATAAATGGAAATTTAACAGAAAGTTAGTTTACATTTTTGCAAATCGTCCTTCTAGTCCTGTGCCTATGTAGTGCCTAGGGAATTGGATGGATGGATTAATTAATGGATGATTATAGTTTATCTGAGTCATGCAGACAGAGTATGCAGAAGAACCCACAGTTTGCCTTTTGTGGAGAAAATGCCTCCTACATTTTGAAAGTATGCTGGAATGCACCTAATGTTATCAAGCTAACAAATTTGCTTCTTCAAGCAGATACTTGATGGAGATTCCATTATAAAAATCCAGTTGGAAGAGTTCAATTTGAAAATCTTCATATTCCATTTGTCTTTCTTATCCATGTTAATTTCAACATGAACAAGAACAAACATATATAACATTGCAGAATGTTAAATTCTCATATTTACAGTCTTGGGGCACCAGAGTCTATCCTGGCTATGTCAGATGCAAGCGAGGAAACAGGGCTCTAATCAACTAAAGTTACCACACACACGACAAGTCGACAATTAACCTATCATGCACAGAAAGCTGGAGGAAAATGCACAAACACAGGACAAATGCACAACTCCACATGGAACCAATGGTGGATCTACATTTTTTTGGCCCTGAAGCTTGAACTATTATGGCGGACCCTTCACAGCCAGCAACAAGGTCTGGGTAGCCATTTTTACCTTCTTCATTGGGGATGTTTCATGACAGATCACCACAAAATGTTAAAAAATTTCACCACTACATCTCATCTTTGTTATTTACAGCACCTTTCTTTTCTAAATATAACATTTATTTTGGAGTAGGAGTAATTAAAATATTGTATCCTTATGAACATTTTATTGAAACATGTGATTGCCTTTTCAACGACTCCCCTTTTTTGTTATGACACATCATCTACTGTTTGCATCTACCAAAGAAGATATTTTTATTACATTTTAATCTTTTCAGCATTTTAATTGTACATTGGGAAAACTATTATTATTAATTGTAATAGTTTTATATGTTTTGTATATTTTAAGGTTTTATTGACTGTATAAATAAAAAGTTGACCAAATATTGACCTTTACTATGGCCACAAGCTCCAAAGTATGCTTTCATTTTTTCAGTTACGGCTAGCCTAAGATAAATAATTTTGAGAAAAATTTTAATTTCTGTCATAAGTGTTAGTAGTTTTTAAAATTATGTATAATTTATCTATCTATCTATCTAATTATTTTTAATTAAATATATTTAGAATGAAACATCCTTAATTTGAACATTTTTTTTGTTTATGGCCAGCCAAATTTAACAACCTTTTAATTTTTATTATAATTATTATTTTGTATTGAATTACACTATATTATTAATATTATTATTTTTTAAAAACCCATTCTCATGCAGTAGTCACCCAAGCATTTTAAGCAATTTGGATTAAAATCGCTTCTGGGGCCCCTCTGTGATTAGGGGTCCTAAACCTTAAGTTTCATTAGTTTTATAGTAGATCTGACCCAGCATGGAACACCACCACCCACAGGAATAGAACACAAAACACTGGAAAAACATGCAAAACAACTTAATTTACCATTCTGACATCGTGTTGCAGACATATATCCATAGTATATAAATTAAGGAGACTCAAGGTTTTTAGCTGACAGACATTTGATGATATTAAATACAATACCATTTTCTAAGACCACTTAATCCTGACTGGGGTCATGGAGTCTATTCCAGCAACCACAGGGTATAAGGCAGGAGCAATCCCCTGAACAGGGCACAGGTCCATCATGGGGTAACACACTCACTCACAAACACACACACACATATTACATACCCACTAGGGCCAATTTAGCATCCCCTACCCACCTTTATGTCTTTGGACTGTGATAGGAAACCACAGCCCCCATGAACATACGGGGATGAACATGCAAACTCCAAGCAGGGAGGACCTGGGACACGAACCCTGGTGTAGTGCAAGGCAGCAGCACTACTACTGCACCACCATGACACTCTGATATTAAATAACAATTCCAAAAGTAGTTTCTACTCTTTGCTCTTAATAATATATAGTAGAAGCTTTGTGACTGGCATAGTAGTATTTTAGGAGGTAGTAGTAGTAGTAGAAGATACATAGAGTAGATTTAATATATTTTCTGGAAGCTTTTTTGAATGATGACTCATAACGTATTAGGAATCTGAGCACAAAGTGCACTGATCTCTATTTGCTTTTGCAGCAGTTTTTAATTTTCATCTTTTCTTTATTACATTCTGGCTTGCATTACCACTCTTCCAGGATAATAGCAAGCAATTTAAAACCTACAAGTAATATTTCTTTTCTTTGTTTCCTTTTTATCCAATGTAACTGAAAAGCATCTGTTCAAACTTGTCAGTGTCATAGGAGTGGTGTTCCAGTGCTAACCCTCCACACCTAGAATAACATCAAGGAGACTAAAATGTAGAAAAAAAAATAGTGTTAACTGAACAAATAAAAAACGTAAGGATAAACACAATAACAATATTGAGTATAAAGAAAAAGTAGAAAGCAAAATCTTGGCTGCCTCTCTGTGCTATTTATATTTGCAGATACTTACCAGTTGTCCTTTTGCCCACAATTAAAGACCTAAGAAGTATTTCATTGCTTGTTACTTCTTCTGGCTGTCTGTCTATCTATCTGTCTCCACTTTGATTCTGACTTCTTCATTCTGCCTCTCCTGGAATTCTCGAATGCAGTTTTATGGAGAGGACATTAACATTTACCTCATAAGGTTGCAGATTTATTCCTTACCATGAAATAATCTAAACATATATTTGTTTATATATTTGCTGCTACTACACATCAATATTGCTGCTACTTCTTTGTCTTTGTCTTGTCTTTGCGCAATGTCTTGTTTGTGTTTTAATTTTAATTTAAATTTTAATTCTATTTTTAAATGATTATTTGTACGTCATGTTGCTACACTGTGGACCCTGAGCTTCGCAATTTCGTTTATCTGTATACTTGTATATGGTTGAGATGACAATAAAGTTCACTTTGACTTTGACTTGTTTGTCATAGAGGCAAAGTTAAAACAGGTTTGAGCTCGAATTACTGTAGAGAAATTTGTATGCAGAATTCAGAGACCATTGACTGGTGAGCAAAACCAACTAATGGCTGAAATTGTGAGCTTGTTGTTGGTAAATTGTGCCCTAAAACACAAAGTAATCCCACATTATCTACTGGAGCAGTGTTTCTCAACCACTGGGATGCAACCCACTTTTGGGTCGTGGGCTACTGACAGTAGGTCGCAAGTTGGTAATGTTTATATTGGTAGTGGTTTGTACTGGGTCGCTGTTGAACGGTCATTCTCGTTCCCCTCCCCTTGCTCTAAAAATTATGCTCAATTCACCAAAGGGGTTGCAGGTCACAACACCAAAAGGGCTGAAAAACACTGTACTAGTGGACAATTGAATGTTTCACAATTCAGACTGTATATACATGAAGCAAATATATATAATGTGCCATTTGAGAGAAACTGATTGTGTGAAAGGCATGCCCTATTTAAATGTACAGGTAAGCTATGAATCTCCATAGAATAGTAAAGTACTGTGCATTTGTGTTGCTCTAAGGTGTAGGGGCATAGGGTTACAATATATAGTACTGCAAGAGAAATGCATAATATCCTCATTACTGTTCCTAAATAATTATGTCATTATTCAAAGAATCCTCGACCTTGAAAAAAAATGCTGCCTAAAATGAGTTCATCCAGATGAGGTACAATTTAATCTGTCTACACTGCAGCAATAGAGAAGAAAAATCACAGGACAGGGAGCATTTGTGGAAATCCCAAATGTCTTCTTTTGTGCTGCAATCATTCACCAAGGCGTTGTCCGTTGGCTGCAACTCTTGGGCCTTGAAACTCAACATATTTGCAAGCATTACTTAATACATTGCATGAACGATTGTTCCAACTCAGGAGCACAAACAACACTTACATGCATTTTGTCACCTGAGGCAATGTAAGATTCTACCATACAGCGACTGGTAGGGAATACTTTGCCAGCCACCCCCCAATACAAGTCATCTTCATTCAATCGTTTCTTACTCCAATTGACCATTTTTTTTCTTCATGGAGATAGAAGGTTTATGACAATAAGAATTAAGCAAGTCAGTCTGCTCCAGGCAATGGAAGAGGCCAATGATGATGTTAGCGTAGATGCTTGCCAAGCATGGATTTGTCATGCTAGGATATTTTTTTTACCTGCTGCTTAGCCAGGAATAATATGAACTGTGATATGGGTAAAAACCTGTGGCAAAATGCTTAAAACAGACAGAATTTTTCTCAATGTAGATTTTTTTTTGTTTGTACACAGTACTTGCCTTTGGCAGCTTACTGTGTTTTTCTGCATTTACAGAAAGTGTGATGCATGTTTTACTATCATTTATGTAAATATTCATTACAGTAAGTTTTCCTAAAATGGCTTAGTTTTCCGTTTTTTGAGTTCCTGCATGCATTTCCACTTGTGATCAAAGAATTTCCATTGTTTTTGACACAATGTAGCTTTGCTAGATTTACTTATATGATTTAAGTGTGTTGTTTTGTGGGCTATGCATGGTATGTTGTTCATTAACCATAATGTGTTTTCCCTTTGTGATTTTTTTAGATTTGATATTTTGTATTGGTTAACAGTGTCAATGATTTTAATTTTGTTGATGAACAGTTATGAAAATTATGTGTTACCAATGAGAAAAAGAATGCAACAGTCCCCGTAAATGCAACATAATTATAATACTCATAGCAATATATTGTGTACATAAATACATACTCAGAATTGTCTGTTGACTAATGTCGCACAAAGTTAACAGGAAATGACACATTAATGGAAAAAAACTTTAGATTTAGTACTTTAGTTAGTCTTACAATTATACAATGTTTTTTAAAAACAGTTGACTGTTTACAGTGGTAAAACAATCTGTAGATACCCATGAGAGCAGAGGAGTAGAAAGCTTATTCAGTCCCAAGAGATCTTCTGAACTTATATACCTACAAGAGATTCCTGAACCTTAGTAGACTAGAAGCAGTTTTGAATATCATGGGAAACTCATTTATTACCTTGGGAAGAACAAGTGAGGAAGAGCATAAATTTTAGAGCATCTAGAGAGAGTAAGAAATGTTCATAATAAGAACAGAAATTTTTTACATGGATATATTGGAATATCAGTGACTGGTGTGGGAGATGGTTGGGTGTTCATCCCGGCCAATACCCCCAGGCCGCCAGATGGAGCCCTCCCTGTATCATGGAAGGGCTCCGAAGACCAACAGGGAATTATGGACAATGGAGTTTTTATTCCCAACCCTGCTGGACACCGTGGGGCCCACCAGAGGACGCTGCAGGGAGGCTCAAGGACTTATACGTGCCCTATAACCCGGAAGCACGTCATGATCATATGACCAGAGGGAACGACGTGTTTCCGGGTTGAAGAGAAGGACTTTTTATCTGACCCGGAAGTGATAAGAAATCACATGGACTGTAGGATGGGAAACAATTCTGGGTCAGGAAATATAAAAGGACTGTGGGAAAGCCCAGAGGCTGAGCTGAGCTGGGAGGTAGGGTGGCGAAGTGTCTGGGAGTGGAGGATTGGTGATTATTGATTATTGTAGTGTACTTAAATGTGTAGTGTGGAGTGGAGGGTGCTTTGTGCACATAGTTATTATAAAATAAATAATAATTATAATTTTCCCCGGTGTTTGGAGTGGTACCTGAGGGTTCAAGGGAGCTCTAGCACCCCCTACTGCTACACTGGACATAGTAAAGGGAAGTGCAGTTTAACAATGTGAGGTGTTTTTGATTTGTATTTTTGATCAGCCAGACAAATAAAGGAGAGTACCAGTAGACATTGATCCAGCCAGGAAGAGCATGATGTTCCTGAATTGCTGGCCAGGGAAATTTGTGTAGTCACATTATTTTAATTTTTATAGCTTGAAGCCATTTAATGCAGTCTTCATTTTCATTTACAACATTTATCTACAGTACATAATGTGTGGTGCAGCTATAATGTTTGCATCAAAACAAAAAAACTGATTTTAAAGTTCTGCGGTGGGCTAGTGACCTGCCTGAGGTTTGTTTCCTGCCTTGCGCCCTGTGTTGGCTGGGATTGGCTCCAGCAGACCCCCGTGACCCTGTAGTTAGGATATAGTGGGTTGGATAATGGATGGATGGATGGACTTTAAAGTTGAAACTGAAATAGAGAGTTTGTGTGTGTTTTGAGTGCCCTCCTACTCTCTGCTTTCTTTACTGGAATTCACAATTGTAAAACAACATCGTTTTGTGATCTGCTCTGGCTTTGTTATCTGCCAAAACACTGTATTACATGTTTAAATATTACATATTGTTAGTTTCATAGCCAGAATAGTCTTCAATTGCCTAAACTGAAACAGCAACACACTCAAAGTCACTCTGACCAATTTAGAATCACATGGCTTTCAGATTTGAAAGGACAGTCCACAATAATATGTAAATAACACAGAAACAACACATACTTTATTATCCAAACACAGGACACTGAAGTTGTGCCTTCTCAGCACAGGGTTTTGCTGGACAGTGAGTGCATGGCTAGCAAACCATCGAAACAATGTTTCTCTAAATAACTTCTTTTTTTTTTTTGTACCAGGACTCACCACCTCTTTAAGACAGGAGCATTATGGTCCAGACACTTATTTAAGTACTTTGCTTCATGATATGAAAGTAAAACATGCATGGTTTATCAGGAAGGGTTTTGCTGGTGGGTGAAGATCAAAACGTGCTATGCATTCATGATTACATCTTGCCTGAAGAAGGGGCCTGAGTTGCCTCGAAAGCTTGCATATTGTAATCTTTTTAGTTAGCCAATAAAAGGTGTCATTTTGCTTGGCTTTTCTCTACATTCATAATGGCTAACACGGTACAACACCCTAGTACTGCATTCATGTTATGAATAGTTTAAAATCTTGTGCATTATGACCAGAGTTCAGGAATCAGGAACATGGCAAAAGGGGTTAAGTACCTCAAAAAATACCCATAAATGAGTCAGAACCCTCCCTAGCCTGCCCAAAATGGGCTTCATGAAAGGCAGTCTGACCTATCATTTCCACACATAGACTTCAAGCCTGTCTAGGCATTAACAATGGGGAACAGGTTTTTAAAGTTCAAAATATAAAGAAATGTCTCGAAATATACAACAAATGCCCTTCTAAAGAGATGATTACAGTACACCCCTGGCTTGTAAAAGCAAGGGAATAAAGAGTTTATATGAAAGGTGAATTTATTAGCAAAAAAACAGAAAAATAACAAAATACTCAAACATTTAAAAAGGAGGAAAAAAAGGATTTTCCTAAAGGGCAAACCACAGCAACCAAATCTCAATACAAATCCAGAAATCGAGAAACTGTAGACAGATGCAAAATTCAGAAATCCAGCAAAGCAATAGAAAGGCCATAATTACTAAACAGAATTCTCAAAATATTTCTAAAGGGCATACAGTGAACCACCCAGCCTGCTTTTTAAGAGCTGTGGGCGGTTCCTTAGTAGTTTGGTATCTCTCACAAAATGCCAGGAATATAAGACAACATAATTACACAAATACTGTAGAAAATAAATAATGAATAAATAGAATGAAATTAACAGAAAGTATATAATAAGAGAGATAATAAATGGAATGAGCAATATTAACAGAAATGATTGATATCAATATACAGGACTGAAAAATTAACAAAAAAGACAAAACAAAAAAAAAGAAATTTAAAAATGAGCCAGAGTAGGCATCCTGGCTAAAACAAAACATTATGGTGAAAGCTGTCCCAGTACATGGCCTGCTATCCTTTTTTCTTATTATTAAATGAAGAAACACAGAGATGAAACAAAAGTGAGGATAAAAGTGTAAAGATTCTTCAAGAGTCTAAAGAGTTAACATGAACAATTACCTGGCAGAAATTGAGTGAGAAGGTTTTGTGAAGTTAGGACTTCAAGATGGTAATTTGTTGTTAAAGTAATAACAAAATAACCTTTTTATATGCTTATTAGATTAGTTTCAGGAACCCTGGATGGAGTAGATGGTTTTTAAGGTCACTTTCTTAATCTCACTGTTGAGTGTTTTTTTAAGCTTAGTTTCTAAAGATTAAAATAGCTACCTTCTTTAAAATATGGAATTATTGTTTGATCTTTCTGCTTTAAATTTTCTTTCTACAGGTTGTGGATTGTCATCTTACTTTAATTTCTCCTAAAATTGTAATTACTGTACATAGTACCTGTTTGAACTAAGTTTGTCACAGTCTCTCTTTCTTTTTCTCTTTTCTGAGGCCTTTCTTATCCTACAACAAGAGCTAAAGCTCCGAGGTGATATTTGTTTTCTTTACAGTGAGGAGTAAATGCTATTTATGTGCAATCTACCAATTATCTGTTGTAAGCCAAAGCAAAAGTTACTAAAATGTGTGAGATTTAGAAGATGCATTATGTTTTTGCTAAACTGCTGAACCAAATTAACTGTTTAACCCCACTATACGGCTACTTTTTAATGTAAATAAACTTAAAGCCTCCACTGCACCGCCAGCTGTTTTGCCTTTGGACACAGCATTTGCCACAGCTGCCCAACCAGCTAAGTTGCCTCAAGATGTAACATTTGCTCCAGCTGCACTGACTGCTGTTCTACCTCAACTTGCAACATTTTCGGCAGCTGTCCAGCCTGTTGTTTTGCCTGCCTTTTCTACAACTATGTCCCCCTAACTCTGTGCAACACATTAATTTAAATAAGCTTAAAATATTATATTCAATAAATATTAAGTGGTTTGCATTACCTTTTGATTTTTAAACTTCACTCTTCAGCAGTTGCCAAGTAGCCTGTAATATTTTTTATTGAGGCCAAGGTGATGTCTAGAATGGTCAAGTAGCTTTTAGATGCAGATTCTTTGAGGAGTTCTTCAGAATGGAAACTCACTTACTTGAGCTGTGATTCATTACCAGACAAATGAACACTAACCAGCAAATAAACAAGAATAAAAACCGAAAGTCAAAAGCAAAATTATAAAAAGATCCTAACTGTAGCTAAATGGCCTTTCCATAACTAGAATCATTCTACAATTCCTTGTTGTTTTTTGATTGTTTTTCAAAAACTTTGGATAACGTTTTCTGCGTGTCATTTTATATAACATGTGCCCAAAGATGTCATGTGTCACACGTCACTAACAATAGAGTGCCATTAACATCAACAGTACAGCTACTATGAGAATGCAGCATAAAATGGCAACGCCCATGAAAATAAAACTAACCAAAATGCAGTTGCAATGTAGATATATACAGAAACAAGGTAATAATAAGAAAAAACATTCCCAACCATTATGGATGGTATATAATAGTGTTATCGTAGTGTTTGAAACAATATCTAGAGCAAAAGACATGTAGTGTGAATGGCTCTCCTTATTCTTTGATTTATTTAATGCTATACTTCACATAATTGTGAGAAGAGCAGTAACATTACATAAGGTACCTTATCTTAAAATGAGAAATATAAACATTGCAAATTATAAGGGCTGAGGACACCAGATTTGGTATACGTCATTAATATTATGTACTGATGTGCAGGTCCATTCAAGTCATCAATGATGTTTCCTGGGGTGAGATGGTGTTTCAAGTCTCACAAAATCAAACAATCTAGCCCAGGTTACCTAACTGGGGATGATCAGTCCCCGACTTGCATCCGAGTAGATCCACAGATCACTCTTCTTTATCCAGAGCCGTTGGGAGACTCTTTCTGTAGTTTCAGTGGTACATCTAATGGCTTTAGTCTTTTCAACCCCTGAGGTGCCGAGCAGAGTGAATGCAAATACAGAGTGGGTGGAAAGCAAAGCCCTTGCAACGCACTTCCACAGGCAGGCAATGAGCTCACCATCCGTGCTCCTGGCACTGGTCCAAAAAGTCCTGGTACTATGTATACTTCTTCTTATACGCCACGTCCATGAACTCCTCCTAGGACACAGTGTGTTCTATCATGACTAATTGTTTTGTGGCTTCTGGCAGAACACTGTAAAGTTACTGCAATATGTGCTGTAAACTTAAATTGTTTGACTCAGTCCACTATTAATTGCCAGTCTTGTGCAGAGTGATTTAGACCTATCTGAGATTTGGGCTGTGGTCAGGGCTGTTCTCTTGCCCTAACAAAGGTGGTGCTTGTTGGCCAGGATGGCCATGCATGCATTGTCTGCCACGTTCTTTAGCCACCTTCTTCAGCCACCTTCTCCCTGGACCTTTGGACAGCTGCTTAGGATGTGTTCTAAGGTCCCTCTTCAGAGCAGAAAAGGCAATATGGTATCTTATTCTTGCCCCAGATGTGGATGTTTTTCTGGGCTGGGCAAGACATTGTAGATGACTTGAATTAGGAATTTTGTGTGGTGGGTCTCTGCCTGCCAGATGTCAGACCAGGCACTCTCCCACCTAGTCCATGTCCCCTGCTGCCTCATCCTTACCATTCAGATTATGTGCGCCTCCTTTATGCCTGCTTGCCCTTCCTCTTGGAAGAGTTGCCGCTTTCTTTGCCTTGGGTCTTGTTATACCAGGATGTTTGGGAGCTGCTAGTCCTGCTAGCCCAATTGCCAGTGTTCCCAATAGTGCTCCAGGTCTCATCTAAGATTTCACCAACTCCACTACCTGCCATTCTGAATCTCTAAGTCTGCATTTGAAACCTTAGGGTCACTGGATTCTTTATACTGCAGTCCTTCCTTTGTGAGAGAAAGTCTAATTTCCTCTGAGATGCTATTCAGTGGAAGCTGCAACATGTTACTCTTCTCATGTAGGGCTGCACTGCTCAGGCTTTGTGGTAAACCTAATTACCTGCAGTGGAAGCTGTTAATCTTCCTTTCCAAACTTTTAATGGCACCTCATATACCAAAAGAGGCCAGAGAATTCGGGGCAGGATGCCGTGCTGATATATCCAAGACTTAAATCTGAAAGGTCAACCCAACTTTTCTACCTTTGTTAGCCATGTCTCAAGTTCCTTGATAGTTGTCTGGATGGCAACGTGTCTCAAAAGCTGCAGCCTAACACTTGTCCCAGGATCTTGACCGGTTTCAGAGGGATATGATGGAATTATAATGCCATCTAATTCAAAGCAAAACTGGTCCGTTAATCTATCACCCTGCTCTTCTTCAGGACATGAGATTGGAACTTGGCTGGCTAGAAGCTCATCCTAACCCAGGAGATGAGTTTCTCAAGGCCATTAAGGATCCACCTGCTGCCTGGAACTGAAGTAGATGTGACAGTGAGGTCATCCATAAAGGCTCTGATAGGGAGCTACTGCATGCCCTGGGGCCTTTACATTCTACCTCTGCCGCTTTCACTGTCATATTCATGGCAAGGGTGAAGAGGATGACTGAGATTGTGCAACCAGTGATGATGCCCTTCTCCAGCTGATGCCATTCTGATACAGTAGATCCAGAAATTACTTGCAACCAGAAATTACTATAGTAGTTCTGAATGAGGTAATTGATCTTACTCAGTTGCTTGTTGTTTTTATGTTGATTTGAGTTTGATTAACCTCACTGGAGAAACAGTGGTTCCTATATCAGGGTTTATCCCCCTGCTACAGTTAATGAAAAACACATTTGTTAATGCATAGGCACGTTAATGAGTCAGGGTAGGCCTTTGAATATTTTTAGTGTTCCTAAATTCACATGTAAAGGATTGATCTGTACAAATTAGTATAATTATTGTTCTTTCAGTGTATCAGTATACAATAAAAAGCCCATAATACATTTGAAGAGAAAAATATAAGACATTTATTAGCATTAAAAAGGAGGAATGCAATTCAATGTGCTTATTTATGACGCTTCAAATATGAGCAGTGCTGACATGTAAACAATGTTCTTTTGCCATTGGTGCATATGTTTAGGTGGATCATTTATTCATTCATTCATTTGTTCATCTCCCAAATAAACTTGTTTTGCTGACAAGCTTAATCCTTGTGAATTATAAGAATGCTGCCTTTAAATCTTTCTTAATGAAAAAGCTACCCCAATTGTAGAATTAAAAAAAAAACAACTTCACACAGTACATTGCTGCCTCTGTGTCCCTTGAAGAAGATCAGTATACTGAGGAAGAAGCTTACAAAGTGAAGGGATGAGAGGAACATTTACAGGGATGTTAACAAAGACACAGAGAAACACCTGGGACTGAACACATTGCTGCTATAGAAGCAAGCAATAGGAGACATAAAAAGGATATTCATTTAGTGGACTTTAGTGGATTTTATTTATTACACATTCATTTGTTTGTAGGAAAAGGGCAGAATATTCACCTATACAATATATGTAGGAGAGTTTGCATCTTGATTCAAGAATTGTAAACAAGAGGGACCAAAGTTCTGCAAAATATTTTGTTTGGTTTAAAAGAAAAGGGGATAACATAGCAGGAATGGAAAAAGGTTCCTTTATTTTATATATACTGCATAAATACAGTACTGTGCAAAAGTTTTAGGCAGGTGTGAAAAAATGCTGTAAACAAAGAATGCTTTCAAAAATGGAAGTGTTAATCATATATTTTCATCAATCAAGCAAAATGCAGTGAATGAACAAAAGAGAAATCTAAATCAAATCAATATTTGGTGTGACCACCCTTTGCCTTCAAAACAGCATCAATTCTTCTAGGTACACTTGCACACAGTTTTTGAAATAACTCAGCTGGTAGATTCTTCCAAACATCTTGGAGAACTAACCACATATCTTCTGTGGATATCGGCTTCCTCACATTCTTCTGTCTCTTCATGTAATCTCAGACACACTCGATGATGTTGAGATCATGGCTCTGTGGGGGCCATACCATCACTTCCAGGACTTCTTGTTCTTCTTTACGCTGAAGATAGTTCTTAATGACTTTGGCTGTATGTTTGGGGTCATTGTCCTGCTGCAGAATTAATTTGGGGCCAATCACACGCCTCCCTGATGGTATTGCATGATGGATAAGTATCTGCCTGCATTTCTCAGCATTGAGAACACCATTAATCCTGACCAAATCTCCAACTCCATTTGCAGAAATGCAGCCCCAAACATTCAAGGAACCTCCACCATGCTTCACTGTTGCCAGCAGACACTCATTATTGTACCGCTCTCCAGCCCTTCGATGAACAAACTGCCTTCTGCTACAGCCAAATATTTCAAAGTTTGACTCATCAGTCCAGAGCACCTGCTGCCATTTTTCTGCACCCCAGTTCGTGCATACTTGAGTCGCTTGGCCTTGTTTCTACGTCGGAGGTATGGCTTTTTGGCTGCAACTCTTCCATGAACACCACTTCTGGCCAGACTTCTCCGGACAGTAGATGGGTGTACCTGGGTCCCACTGGTTCCTGCCAGTTCTGAGCTGATGGCACTGCTGGACATCTTCCGATTTCGAAGGGTAATAAGCTTGATGTGCCTTTCATCTGCTGCACTAAGTTTCCTTACGATCCTCACCGTTGCCCGTTTCTTTGTGCTTCTTCAAAAGAGCTTGAACATCACATCTTGAAACCCCAGTCTGCTTTGAAATCTTTGTCTGGGAGAGACCTTGCTGATGCAGTATAACTACCTTATGTCTTGTTGCTGTACTCAATCTTGCCATGACATGAAACCGTCTTCCACAACCTCACCTTGGTAGCAGAGTTTGGCTGTTCCTCACCCAGTTTTAAGCCTCCTACACAGCTGTTTCTGTTTCAGTTAATGACTGTGTTTCAACCTACGTGTGACACTGATGATCATTAGCACCTGTTCGGTATAATTGGTTGATCATACACCTGACTAGAATCCTACAAAATCCCTGACTTTGTGCAAGTGTACCTATAAGAATTGATGCTGGTTTGAAGGCAAAAGGTAGTAACACCAAATATTGATTTGATTTAGATTTTTCTTTTGTTCGCTCACTTTGCATTTTGTAAATTGATAACAATAAACAATCATTATTTATATTTCTGAAAGCATTCTTTGTTTACAGCATTTTATCACACCTGCCTAATACTTGCACAGTACTGTATATACTGTATATATATATTGCAAATAGAATGATATACCAACCTCTTACATTTCTTTATAGGTTTTAGAGGTTTCTTTGTTTTACATAATATTTTAAACATTTAAGATTAATTATTAGAACAGTAAATGTAAACCTGTTGGTTTTCTACCAATCGGTAGTGTGTCTCCACATAAGAAATGGGCCATGTTGTGAAAGAAGGTTGGGAAATAGAAGCTTAAAGTTAATTTTCAGGAAATACAAGGTGGTGTATAGTTAACGCTAAATTAAACATGCACTCTTTCTGTTCTAGTGAGTCTACATGTCTTCATGCTTTTGAACTGTATGGAAAAACTAGAATACTGAGAGGAAATCAACATGAACCCAGCGAAAACACGCAAACTTCACACAAATGGTGCCAGACCTAGTAATTAAACTAGGGTCCAGATGCTATGTGATGGTACTGCATCTCTATACCATATTTGATTTATTTTATATCAGTTTAATTTGAATGTTTGTTTTTAGTCTATTTGTATAAGTTGAAATCTATCAATACTGTATGTCTTATGGTGACAGTTTATCATGCTCCTTTTGACAAAGTATTGCCATTGGGAAGCTGTTTTACCACATCTTTGCTGAATTATTACTAATTTAAAAATTAAAGAAATTCAGCGGGTTGGAAAATGGATGGATGGATGGAAGAAATTTGTAAAGAGAGACAATACAGATTTTTTTAGGTAAACAAATCATCACTAGCTAAAATGTCTTAATAGACTTATTTAAGTCAGGCTTTTTACATCAAATTTACATGCAATTTTAAGCGTAACCTGCAGACAGTGTGTAACACTGGCTGTAACACTGGAATATAAATTTCATAAAAAAATTGCAGTTGTAATACAGTGGATTCAGAAAGTACTCAGACCTCTATATTTTCTGCACACTTTATTCATTATTGTGTTGTAGATTTAGTTTTAAATGGACACATTTACTATTTTTGCTCATTAATCTACACTCAATAACCTGAAATGACAAAGTGAAAACATGCTTTCAGAAAGGTTTGCAAATGTATTAAAAATCAAAACCTGAAACCTCTCATTAAGTATTCAAACTTTTAGCTGTGGCACACCACATTGTGCCATCCTGTTTCATATAATTACCCCTGAGCTGTATCAAAATGAAGTGATTGGAAATAGTTTAGAAAGGTATACTGTACACCTGTGTATACAATATCCCATATTCCACACTGCATGCCAGGGCAGAAGCCAACCCAAGAAGATCAAAGATCTTTCTATAGACCCAGTGATCAAACTGTGGTTAGGCATGGACCAGGACAAGGGTATAAACCCATTTCTAAAGCTTTGAGTGTTCTCGGGAGCACAGTGGTTTCAATAAATGTGATATGAAAGAAGTTTAGAACCAGCAGGACTCTACCTAGAATCTCCATTTGGCCAAACTGGGTAACTGAACAGGAAGGATCTTGGTTAGGGAGGTGAACAAGAACACAATGGTCACTTTAACAGAGCCTCAGAAGGCCTCCACTGAGATGGGAAAACCTGTCAGAAAGACAACCATCTCAGCAACACTCCATCAATCAGGCACACATGACAGCCTGCTCGGAGTTTGCCAAATAGCATTTAAAGGACTCTGAGAGCATGAAGATAAAGATTCTCTGGTCTGAACAAACAACAATTAAGCTCTTTGGGAAGACTTCCAACCACCAGATCTCAAGAAAATCAGCACCACTCTTCACTTACTTTAATACCATCCTTAAAGTGAAGCATGGTGGTGGCAGCATCTTGCTACTGGGTTGCTTTTCAGTGACAAGGAACAGCGAGACTGGTCATAATTGAGGGAAAGATGAATGTAGCCAAATACAGAGAGGTCCTTGAAGCAAACCTGGACCAGAGTGTGCACCAAATTAGACTGGACCTCAGACTGGAGTAATGGAACACCTTTCAGTGTGACAAGAACTGGAAGCAGACAGCCAGGGCACCACTGGAGTGGCTTTGGGACAAGTCTCTGACTATCCTTGAGAGCTCTAGTCAAAGCCCAGACTTAATCCCTATAGATTGTCTATACAGAAACCTGATGACTGCATGTTATAGATGCCTTCCATCAATCTAACAGAGCTTAAGAGGATCTGCCATTAAGAATGGGTAAACTGCCCAAACTGTGGTGTACAAAGCTTGTACAGACTTACCCAAGAAAAGTAAAAGCTATTATTGCAGCCAAAGGGCTTCTACAAAGTACTGAATCCTTTTATGAATGAGAGATTTCAGTTTTTAATTTTTAACAGATTTGCAAACATTTCTGAAAATGTTTTCACTGTGCCATTATGGGTTTTTGAATATACAGTAGATTGATGGACAAAATAGCAAATCTATACATTTAAAATTAAATATACAAGACAGTGCAGAAAGTGAAGGGGTCCAATACTTTCTGAACCCACTGTATATCCATATTTTGTATGTTTTCTGGATTAAATGCGTCTGCCAAATATATAATAGTAGTAAGTCTGTTTGATAAAGATGGCATTTATTATGTAATGTAAAAAAATGTAAAAGCTAAGAAGTCAACAAGAACATGGATTCCAAAATAACATTAACTATTGATTGCTGAGATGGCAACGTACTGGAACAAAGAAGAACAAAGAAATAAAAAGACAAATGTAATAATGTTGGTCAGTTGCTTGTCCTAACTGATGACATTTTGTTTGTATCTTTGGGACTATAAACTATGGTAACCAGATGAGATGAAGCTTCAAGTGGGTCGGAATTGGTCTCAGATGTGTTCTTCCAGGTTGAAGTCCTGGTAATTGTACAGGAAGAGTAAAATTAATTTCTGTGTGAATGATAAAAAAAAATTCTGTTAGAATACCTATATTTCTGGAGTGAAAGATGTAAGCCAAATGAAAGTCTATGTAAGTCCTTGATATTTTTGCAAGCAGATGACATGAGACTTCACTTTAATTGGTTGTTTTCAGATTTTTGGGCTGTCATAGGTTTGCAACTCATCTCAAGCAGAGTGTGATAGAATCTAGAAAATGAAACACATATAGTTCTTATGCTTATACAAACTTCTATTTTGTTAATTGTAAGTTATTTTTCATTCTATTATACCAGTTTAAAATATTTTATAAAAGTTTACTTGTAGAATGGCTAAGCAGTTAAAGGTACTGCCTCACAGCAATAGGAAAATAGCTTGGAAACCTGGCCCAGTCACTCTCCTTGTGGAGTATTCACATTCTTTATGTCCATGTTGGTTTTTCATTCGGTATTCTACTTTTCCTCCCACATCTTAAAGATGAAAAGTTAAAATTAATTTATGAATCTACTTTGACTTAGTATGAGTGAGTATGGAGCATAGTTTTTGTGCCCACCTAAGTAATATTAATTAGTAAAAAAGTAAGGCAATATATTTTCATAATAATATCTAATATGAGTATTTCTTTATAATCATGAATTACATGCCTTAAAATTATTAGTGAGTCAGAATTACAATATTTGGTGATAAACCAGAATCAGTGATGATGTTTTGATAAATGCAGCTTTATTGAGACCTAATAATTTAAATGATCAGATTAGTAGCATAAATAAGTTCTTAGCTTCTTTCTGCATTTTCACTGAAGGCAAAACTATTGGTCTCAGAACAGCTTTTCCCTTATTTTCTGTTTTAATTTTATGCCATAATGGATGTCTGCAAACTAATAGATATAAACATATAAATATTGTTACAAACTGAAATTGGTGATAAAGTCCAGGCACATCAATCATAAAAGGTTTGTGTAGGTTAAGGGTTTTTTGGTTTTAACTGTTTTTGTTTGTTTTTTTTTTTACACTGAACCAGACTAGCCCTAATTACAAGAGTGACCTCTGACCCTGACCTCTGATTTTTCTGAATTTATTTTACAAAATCACCCTCTTTCTTACCACCTCAAAACTGGAGTTGAAAGGGAGTAATGAAAGCAATACTTGGTAATTTAAAGTGGCATTGCCAGTTTGTAGAGGATGATTGGATGGCAAGGTGAAAGAGACAATTTGCCCCTGGAGTGTACGGTGTTTTTGGAAATGTTGTCTGAAGGTTTCTTCATATGGGGAGCAGTTTAGCTTACTCTGGCACAGGTAGTGGTCTTTATTTATTTTGTTGACTATTTCTTCTTCCAGTTGGTGCAGTAACACACACATACGGTGGTATAACTGCAGTGTTCCTTCATGTGTTAAAAGACAGGGACGAGAGAACATCACAGAGCACAATTTCTTTCATAACATTCACATAGTTTAACAAAAGCCACATAATATCATGTTCACTCTTACACGGTCTCATTTTTATTTCCCAGTCCCTTGATGTGACAATATGGCTATTAGGTTTCTTCATAGACCTTTTTATTGAAAACTCTTCTTTTACTTGTTATACTAACTATAGCCAAACTTTGCTGAGATTTCCTACAGAAAAGTAATCCATCATTTTATTAACAATGTAAACAAATCTCCAAATATTTTTGTGAGTGCTAAATAGACATTTTCTTTCAGAACTCTTGAAATCTGAATTAAAATGAAATATTGCTCCGAGCAATTATGTGCAGGGCTTACTGTGAGAATGTTACAGAGAGGTGACATCATTGCCCCAACAGTGAAAAGTGATACAAGCCTCCCAGGAACACCTGGCCTGCTTTCTTCTTGATAAATTGCTCAATTTTTTTCACCAGGAGTTTTTTTTCTCTCTTTTCTTGTCTAGCCAGCACACTACTCACCACTGAATCAGTTGCTGATTTTCCCAGCGAAATGACCTCCATTATGCAGGTCAGAGGTTACCTCATTTTTGTGAGCACCACCCAATAAGAAGTTAAATGACACCATTTTGTCCTAATAATACTCAATTCATATGCAGAACTGTGTATTGTAGCATAAAAAGAATCGGTAGAAGATCATTAAACAATTTTTAATGAAGAGTTGTTTAAATTTTGAAGCTTCATTAAAGTATAGCCAATTTGTATTGGATGTCCTTGTGGTATAAAGAGCTTGAATGTGACCTAAGGTTAATTTAATTCATTTGTGCCCAGAAAAATATATTTACTATAATCTCTAATATGTATACATCATTTGAGCCAACAAAGAAAAACCATAATACTACTTTTTTATCTTTTTCTTCTTTATCTGATTTCTTTTAAATACCATCTGGGAAATTATACAATTCTTTTACAAACCTTCCAAGAGCGCCAATCTGTTTCATTTAATCTGTTTTTAATGGAAGACAAGTTATAGTTAAGCTTCTATTCTTTATATGTTGTGACAACTCTAGGGGGCGTACCAGCCACCCAACCCAACACAGACAGACACAGGAGTCACACTGATAAAAACACAGGTGTTTTTACTTTTCTTCTTGTGGGAAACACCTTCCCCATTTCTCACAGGTGAAACACACTCCCAAACCACAAACATTTCACAATATTTTTCTCTTCTTCTTTTCTTTTTCTCCTCCTCTCCTCGGCAAGCTTCATCCCCATCCACCTGACTCTGGCTCCCCAGGCAGTGTCTGCTGGCTCCTTTTATACGTTACCTCCAGTGCTACTTCTGGTAGCACTTCCAGGTGTGATGAAAGAACTGCCCATACGGGCTCAGGAGCAGCTGTAGCAACCCCTGGCAGCACCCACGGATCCCAACAGGGCTGCACCAAACTCCAACCCCCATGAAGCCCTGCGGGAGTCCTAGGTACCGTTGCAACACAGGGTCACCATCATCAGCTTGGAGGTGTCCCAGCCGGGCAAAGACCCCAGCCATCCACGACAATGTCAAACACTGAAAACATATATTTTATCTTATATGGCATTTCCTATTCTTTAGTTTTTGTTTACCACATCATTCACTGCCTTTGCGACTTTCCCACCTTACTACATGTGTCACTTCTAAAACTTAATATCAGAATTTGAATATTAACCATTTTGTTAATACTTGAAAATTATTTTTTTTCTGCAAAATATGCATATTCCCAAAGATGATTATGTTAACTGGTAATTATAAATTGGACCTGTGTGAGTGTGAATATGTGTGCCTTAAATGAACCATGTGATGGACTGGTACACTGTCTAGTATTGTTTCCCAGCTTGTGTCCAGTGTATCCTGGATTTGCTCTGGTCCCCCAGCACTCTCAGCTTGACTGGGCAGGTTTTAGAATAGATTAGAACATTAGATCAATCTAGATGAGAACAGGCCATTTAGCCCAACAATGCTCACCAGTACTATCAATGTAACTGTTCCAAAATAACATCAAGTCTACTTTTGAAAGTCCCTAAAGTCCTACTGTCCACCACACTACTTGAAAGCTTATTCCAAGTGTCTATGGTTCTCTTTGTAAAGAAAAACTTCCTAATTTTTGTGTGAAATTTACACTTAACAAGTTTCCAACCGTGTCCCTGTATTCTTGATAATCACATTTTAAAATAACGGTCTCTACTAATTCACTTCATAATTTTAAACACTTCGATCATGTCTCCTCTTAATCTTCGTTTGTATTATCTGAAAAAACTGAGCTCTTTTAATCTTTCTGGATAACTCATCTCTAGTAGCCCTGGAATCAGCCTAGTTGCTCTTCTCTGGACTTTTTCTAGTGCTGCTACATCCTTTTTGTAGCCTGGAGACCAAACCTGTACGCAGTACTCCAGGCGAGGTGTATACAACTATATTATACTATCCAACTGACCACATTTATTAATCTACTTATCAGGTTCAAGGTCACAGAACCTATTCCGGCAGCTCTGGGCTTTAGGAAGTAACAAGCCCTGAATTAGATACTATTGCATTATGTGTATTATATTAACATTTTCAAAACTATGGGTAATGTTTATGGGTCATATTAATCAGTGATCTTTCTGTTATTTGCTGCTTATGTTAAATATTTGTAGTTCTGTTTTAATCCCAATTACTGTACTTCTGGAATGTCCACCCCTTAGGCATTGTAATTCAGAAACTTGTTAATCTACATTTTGAAATGTATGGCTGCTTAGCCACTAGCTATTTTTAGGTGGCATTTTTCTTTAGATGTAAAATCCTTTAAGCAATTATAATAAATGTGGATTTTTCTGACCTCTAAGAAGTTAAGATAAGGCCAGAAAATAAAATACAAGCTCAGTTTCACAATATCAATTGGACAGAGATTTACTCAAGCTCTTCTCATTAGTTTCTCACCATGCTGTTTCACCAAAGGCTTGTGAAAAGATTGTGAAAAGATTGGCGAGAAGACAAAACCTCACACTGATGAAACAAAACTTTTCCTTTGAGATGCCCCTGGTTGATAGCAAATTTAAACAAGGACCCAATGTAAAGCAATACAAATTTGAAATATCAGTTTAGGAAATATTATAATAAATGAAGTAAACACAAAATGACGAGAAAACTAAAGCACTATCACAAGGCACAAATCTGGCACAAAAAAGGAAAAAAAAAGATAAGCGACGATTTTAAAACACAGGAGAGATTAAATTATTGATATTTGCTACATATTGTTAACATGAATAAATACATTCTGGATTGGGAAAGAGTAAAAGTTGCAAGCAGTCCAGAAAAGCTTCTTTCCAGGCCAAATGCAATTTCTGTTCTAGTGACAGACATGGAAAAGTTCCAAGGATCCCCTACTAATGAGAGATAAAGATATTCATGCATTGTGGGATGATATAATCCAGAAAATGGCTACAGCTGGTAGAGGCAGTCTGATTAGGTGGCATTAAGCAAAAAATAAATAAATGGGTGGTACATAATTATACAAAAATGAATGCAATACAGTGTCAGAAAACAACAGGCCCCCAGCTGACTGATGCAAAGAAGTACACTTCTCAATGTCTTGTTTTATACATGCATGGTCGGCAGTGGATGTGCAACAGATAAGTGACAGAGGATGCCTGTTGTCTCCCATAAGCCACAGACCATGAAGCTCACCTCCTTCTGCCTTCTGTTAACCACTGCAGTTTGTCAAAACAGTATTTCTACATCTTGTGTAGCTCTTGGCCTATTGGCCCCATAACATTCCATATAATGAGTCTGCTGTCACAAACAATTTGCACATTTACAGAGTGTTGCCCTTTCCTACATACATAGTTTTACACTCATTGATGGTATTTAATCCTAGTACTATGTGTTATATCAATAACATCAATTGTATTTGGAAACCTCCAATTTAAAAACTCTATGTCTGTGGGCCATGTTATACTGTATACTAAAGGGCAATGGCTGTCAGGACACCACACTCAGTGATAACCGAGTGGACTAATGAGAAAATACACGACCATGGCATCTTAAGAATAACCAGGAGTTTCACTTCTGTGAACAGGATGTACTGCCATCATGTTAACTGAAGATTCAAATGAAAATGTCTTGTTTTTTTTTACAATACTTTTTATGATTTCCTCCTCAATTACTATGTCAAATATATTTACAATACCTATTAATCTTCTTTTTGCTCTTGTGGTGTGTGGTTGTCTTTGCTGAAAAATACTTTGGTGTCTTGGCATGTGTTAAAGCGACAATTATCTAGTCTACCAACATGATTAAAACTAAGAACAGGTCAAAGACACACCAATTCTCACACAAGACTGCACATGTTACTCTTCTGAGAAAGCCCGTCTGACCCGTGTAAGCCCTTTCTCAATAATAAAAGACTTTTGAGAAACTGGTCCATATTCTTTACACTAACTATACAGAAGATCTGTCAAAACCGCATTATTTTACATAAAGCACAATTGGCATTGAACACTATTCAAAAATTGTCAGAACAATGTGAGACCTCGTTCAGTTTTCCTTGAACTAGAAATAAAATAGAACAGTTGAGAATATATCTATCCATTTTCTAACGTACCCTTTTTATGATCATAGGAGTTGGTGCTGCACAAAGTGGTATCTCTGAAAAATGGAAAATACATCATAAAGAGACAAACACAAACATTTAACAAAACACAAAATAAAAAGGTGTAGACAAAACTCTAGTGCCTTGTGTTTCATTAGTCTTTAGCTGTTCTCAAGGGTTTTCTTGTGTGTTTGCCCAGGCCATATGTATACAAAAGCCTTTCATCTCATGTACATTTCTTTAACTTTACACTACCTTTTTGTCATTGAGCCTTTATCCTATTCACCTTTCTAGTAATGAATCGTGCACTACCCAGACAGGGCCATTCTCCCTGGACATGCTTTCTGGATTAAAGCTGTTTTAGATTGTAATCGGGCTGCCAGGACACAGCTTACTCAGGCAACCTCTGATTCCTCTGATCCTTTGTTCCCTGACCTGTATTTAAACTGCCAGGCATTAAAAATGTGCATTTTATTTGAAGTAAGCACATACTGAAGAAAACCATATAGGCTGAAAGGTAGTGTTCCAATTACGGTAATGGGGTCAACCTTGGTAACTACAGGCCAGTTATCTTATCTTGTATCGCAGGCAAATTAATAAAAACAATTATAAAAGGAAACTTGTTAAAAATAGCTATTTAATATTGTGACATTAGAGAACAGGTAGCCTAGCAAAAAAAAAAGTAGAAAAGTTTGTGGTTTCATTAATATTTTGCAGTTGTATCAGAAAAAAAATTATATATATATATATATTGTGGGGAACAGCCCGGACACAGACAAGTAGACAGTTTTAATGCACCACACACATTTATTTACAATATTTTACACTAAATTGAAGATGCATACCCCAGTGCCGCAGCACCAATCACCCCAAAGTCCAGGCCTCACAATGCCTCTTTCTCTCTTCTGGCCACCTCCACTCCTCTCCTCTGAGCTCTGTCCACTTCCACCTGACTCCAGCTATCGAATGGAGGGAGGCGGCCCCTTTTAAGCTCACCTGGACGTGCTCCAGGTGCCTCCCGATAACCTTCCGCCGGCACTCCCATGTGTGGCGGAAGTGCCGGCTGTGAAGCCGGAAGCACTCCAGGTGTCCTTGGTCTTCTTCCCCCCAGCACTTCCGGGTGTGGCGGAAGTGCTGAGGGCCAGGGCTTCACAGGCATCGGGGCGCCCCCTGGCGGTGACCATGGGCCCCTATAGGGTTGAGCTTCCAAGCTCTGTTCCTGTGGTCACAATACGATCCAGGGTGGATGCCGTCTCATGGTCCGGAGGAGGAGTAGTCTGGGCATCCCGGCTGGGTACCACCCCCAGCCACTTGCCACAATATATATATATATATATATATATATATATATATATATATATATATATATATATATATTGATAATAGTAGAGAATATTGAATTTGCTTTGACTTTCGAAACATTTGAATCCTGTTAGAGGCTAATGTTTAAGGTGTTAAGGATTGAGAAGATTTAAGGATTGAGAATTTGTGTGGACATAGAGAGTACCATCCATCCATCCATCCATTATCCAACCCGCTGTATCATATCTACAGGGTCACGGGGGTCTGCTGGAGCCAATCCCAGCCAACACAGGGCGCAAGGCAGGAAACAAACCCCGGGCAGGGTGCCAGCCCACCGCAGGGCACACACACCCACACACACACACCAATCACACACTAGGGACAATTTAGAATCGCCAATGCATCTAACCTGCATGTCTTTGGACTGTGGGAGGAAACCGGAGTACCCGGAGGAAACCCACGCAGACATGGGGAGAACATGCAAACTCCATGCAGGGAGGACCTGGGAAGCGAATCCGGGTCTCCTAACTGCAAGGCAGCAGCGCTACCCACTGCGCCACCATGACGCCGGTAGACAGTACAATTAATGTAAATATAAAGTAAAGAATATCTTGTGAATTAGGAATGAACAAAAGTGATTTACAAATACAATTGAAATTAAAGAGTGGGAGAAATGTTCACATTTCATTAAATTTTATGGAATAGCTGATACACTAAAGTCAGAAAAATCTCAATAAATAGAAAATATATATTTGGCAAGTTATGTGGTATCAAGTAAGTAAATGCTAAGGCTAGAGATTATGTTTTATTAAAAGAGCTAGGAGTTTTACTGAATTCATTACTTTCCTCCAAAAGCATACAGAAATGTTTCGTAAGACTAAAGGGGGAGGGTTATATAACAAGCTGTGTAAGGCTCATTTAAAAAGAAGGTGTGTGTAAGCTATGTGTAATTTGCATAATGAAATTGTTAGAAAGCATACAATAAATAACAATAACTGATTATGCACTTTATTAGGTAGCTGTGCCCTTGTTTTACCATCATCCCTGATCAGATGTGTTCACCCACTCAAGCACTGTACCCCTGTATCAATTATCTGAAAATTCTTATTATTTTTCTGAAATGTATCAGTATATTCACTGTAATACATTGACCTATCCAGTCACAATATCTAAATTCAATTGTACATTAATGGATCATATTGATTGACAGAGCTGTTAAAATTTGGCTCTTGATATTTGATTACCTGTTTTGAGCTATGATAGTATTTTCTTTTTACTACCATCATTATTAATATATACCTGGACTGGATGCAATTCAGTATTGATCTTACCTAGGGTGGCCAGAGGAAGCATGTCCAATTCACAAAAGCTATGAAGTGCATCGTGTGCATTATATGATTCATCAAGCAGCTCTTTATTTTGAGAATAATGACTAATTAGTCAAAGACAGTAGCACAAGGACAGGGAGAAGAAACAAGCTTCGTAGAAGCTGATTAGAAACAGAGCTTTCTTGATTCCTAGAGGTAATTCAATTGTTTCATATTTTTAAATTAACAGCTGTAATAAAGTGAATGCACACCTGTATCTCTCACCCATATTAAAACTACTGAGACATTCGACAACTCCACAGAAGCAGGCTGAGGTCTTGCTCAACCAATCAAATCATAAAGGCTGCTTGTATATGATTAGTGCAATGCGAATGACATAAACAAACCACTAACCACACACTCAAAATCAGACCCAGTGAGAAGTGCTACTAACAGCATTACTGACAGCCCAGCTATAATTTATAAAAGCAACATTTAAAAATGTTCTCTCCTAGCTGCAGATGGTGGGCCGGTGGTTCTCTGTCTGAGGAATATGTTTTTAATGTTATTTTCCTGGTGAATACACCACTAAAGTAAACTATGTTGACATAGGCATGAATTTTACAATTATAGGATTTATTGGAGACATCTTATGCCTGTTTTAAATAGAATTGATTGCTGATCTTTGTGCATCAACACACACAGTGCAACATCTAAATACTTTATTTGAATGAGTAATTAATCTAGTCAAAGGTGTAGGACAAATAAAGGCTTTTTTAAGAATAAATCAATCAGGCCATCCCAATTATAAAGAGTTCTGAAGATATATTTTAAGTTCAGTGACTTATTACTTGCTAATTAATTTCAGCAATGGAATGCAGTGCTGGACTTGAACAAGAATCCAGTCCATCATAAACTACACTGAACTTCATCCATAACCATTGATTGTGATATTCTCTAATAAAGTGCATAGCATGCTTCTGATTTCAATTACAGATAAATACCTAAGGGTTATTCTCTACGATTAAAACAACTGCCTTCTCATTTATTCATATTCCTTTGCATAACTATGAGGTATTTTGAGGTTGATTCCAAATTTTCAGGCGACTTTACATACATCTTTTCCAATTATTTTGTCTTTTATACATACGTATTTATCTGTCAGGACTGCAATAAAACATAGGCCTTCCCTGTTTGCAACAGTTGTACAGCAGAAACTTACCCAGGAAGGAAAATCTGTGTACATCGGAGCTCCTGTGGGAATCTTGAATTGTATGTGAAAGGCTTATCATATCAAATCACATCCACAGCATACTCTATTCAGTAAGATACTGGTGTCATATGACTTCAATCATTTTGTCCGTGCCACACCTTCCTATATAAATTCTACATTAGACAACTGCAATACAGATTGCTGTCAAATGTGCTTTTGTTTAGTAGTGTTTTTCCACATAACAGGTAGTTTTTATTAGGTAAAAGCATCATGATATACTAGTTTTATAACCTTTGTGTGTATCATAATGTCCAACACAAGACTAACCCAACCAGAGTGAGTCAGTTTGATGCCTTTGTCCATTATTTCTTGCCAAAGCTTTTACTATGGCCAAACAGCTCTAAAGTTTCATATGATAAGTAAAATTAAACAATACCATTTTGTTAAGAACGTTATAGGCTTCAGTTTGTTACAGGGTGATGTCATAACCATTGTCATTCAAATAAAAATGCACCAAAAAGAAATGCTAGTGAAACTGACTGTTGGTCTGTTGCAGAATCTATTGGCAGTACATTCATTTTTTCTCAAGCTTTTTCTCTTCTTATGAAATATATTAGATATGAATTTTAACAACCAGGAAAATAATGCTTAAAGCAGACAAATAGTAGTGCTGTATAATTTAAATATAAATAGAATCAGGGTTCATTATTCACTATGATAATTATCCAAAGCATGCTGCCACTTGTCTGTGGGCATGTGTTGCAAAATCTTACAAGCTATAAAGTGACAGGGTGCGTGAAGCTACTATGAATTACGCTGGCATTGGCAAGCACAGATTTTACCCCTAAAGCACTATGAAAATCCTGTTCTAGTATAGCATCAAAGACACTTACAGACTGGATATATTGGCTAAATATGTCCATGTAAACATGCACAACCAATTGGCCCAACTGTCACTGTAACGTTCTGGCAAGAACTCAGAATAAAGAATGAATTACTGTGTAAAAAAACTTTTTGAGTATTGCCGTTTTCCACTCAATTCTTTGCATTTTGCTTGACAACCTGCCACCATTTTGCAAAGTATTTAGAGTTCTGATAACTATTGACGTTAAATCATTTTGGCCACATGATGAATTTGTTTATCCAAAATAAAAAAAATAGAATAGAAAATTGCACAACTGTTGCTGTTGACATAGAGATGAAATTCTCTGCTCTGCTATGATATATAACCAAGCTTGGAAACTACTATATTTTAAATACAGTGAAGTGAAGGTAACTGTGTGGCACATAAGAGTTAGTTAAAAAAAAAAATATATATATACTGTATATTTTAAAAGTTAAAAATTAGGTTCAAGTTTACTGTCATGTGAGCATAGTACAATGAAATTCTTACTTACATATCCCCTCAGAATAGGTGACAACAACATAGTACCAACAAACATACACACACCCAAAAAAGAAGGAAGAAGTGAGAAAAATGGCTGAGGTCTTTAATAACACTGCTTGTCTATCTAAGGCAGCAAGCATTGTATAGATCCTGAACAGAAGGCAGCTGGGAGCCAATAATATTCTGTGTTGCCTTCACCACCCTCTGCAGTGCTTTAACGTTCTTGAGATAAGCAGATGCCATACCAGAATGTGATGGAGCCAGTGAAGACTCCACAGTGTCCCTGTAGGACTTTGTGAGAACCGATGGAGAACTCTGAAGAAGTAGATACACTGTAGAGATTTCTTAACAAGAGACAAAATGGGTTGTGCCCACTGCAGTTCATCGATGATAGCCACTCCAAGAAATTTAAAGTTATATAATTATTTTTTATTATGTTCTAAGTCATGAACACCCAGAGATTTAACCACCAACAAGAAGAAGAAAATAACTTATCCCCTAATATATAATTTGTTTGATATTTATTTTAAGAGTCATGCCATACCACATACGCTTTAGAACAGGTCATCCACCTGAAGCTAAGAATGTTTGGGCCCGGCCAGTACTTGGATGGGAGACCAACTCTGAAAAAGTTTGGGCTGCTGCTGAAAGAAGTGTAGTGAGACTAGCAGAGGTACTTACCCTGTGGTCTGTGTGTGGATATCAATGCCCCAGTGCAGTGTGATTGGGACACTGTGCTTCAGATGAGACATAAAACCAGGGTCCTGACTCTCTGTGGTCATTAAAGATCTCTTGGTATCTTTCGAAAAGAGTACAGTTTATCCCGATGTCTTGGCTAAATTGCCCATCACAGCCCCATCCATTCTGGCTCCAGTCTCTAATTCGCTATCCCTCCTATCCCTTCACCATCGAATAGCTAATGTGTGGTGAGCATACTGGCACAATAATGACTGCTGTCACATCATCCAGGTGGGTTCTATACATTGTTGGTGGTTGAAATGTTTCTCCTCTCTCTAAGTGCTTTGAGTAACAAGAAATGCTCCATTTAAATGTAATTTATTATTATTACTATTATTATTATTATTATTATTAAACCATATCCTATTAGCATCATGTAGAAGGCTGTAACAAACCATAGATGAAGTACCTGTTCAATGTAGAGCACATTAAAGCACATACTGATAATCACTCATACTGGGCCAGTTGAGACTCCACAATTTACCTGCTTAAAAGGAAGAACATAAAGTAAAAACTAAATATAAAAAAAACCCAAAAACCACACTCCCACTCTAGGCCTGACTATTCACACCTTATAACTTATGTTTACCACCTTTAAAGTACCACCAAACACTTCTTTTATCATCACCTGTTTCTCCATTTCTTCATCTTATAATACCCTAGACTCTTCATCAAATGAACCTTCAACTCATGCTAAATTAGCTCTCCTTAGGACACTAGACTCAAATGCTCTTCTTCTGTAAAGTAGCTTTAAACTCATGCCAGGATCTCTTCTTGCCAAGACCCTGAACTACTTCCAGGATCTGGGCAGTCATACATTTGAGGCAGGGACTAGAATAGACTTTACCAACTTCTGGGGTCCCTGCACCCTTGAGGGTTCAGTGGCCCTTAAAGACTGTGTTTCTCAGACAGCTTCCAGGGCAATATGATTCCAGTCTTTACAGTCAACGAATGACAAATAATTGGACCACTGCCACTCACCACCTTTCAGAGGGCAACATGGTCCCGTCTTCCTTTACATGGAACCATGAGGTACTTACTACCAGTTAGAAGGTATTTCACCTTCCTGATAACCCCCTTTACCTGTAAACCTTCAACTGTTAGTCATCTTCCTTTTTAGTCAGTCAGTCAGTCATTTTCCAACCCGCTATATTCTAACACAAGGTCATGGGGGTCTGCTGGAGCCAATCCCAGCCAGCACAGGGTGCAAGGCAGGAACAAACCCCTGGTAGGGCGCTTGCCCACCGAAGGACACACACACACACACACACACACACATCGCCAATGCACCTAACCTGCATGTCTTTGGACTGTGGGAGGAAACCGGAGCACCCAGAGGAAACCCACGCAGACATGGGGAGAACATGCAAACTCCACGCAGGGAGGACCTGGGAAGCGAACCCAGGTCTCCTAACTGCGAGGCAGCAGTGCTACCACTGCGCCGCCCATCTTCCTTTTTAGTTTTCAGGATTACCATTGCATGTTTACATCCAGGCTTTATCTCACTTATTTTACAGATTCAAGGATTTTATTTCAGTGCCTATTTACACAGCAAGTGTCTAAGGCATTTTACATTATAAAATCACATGAAATACAAAATACACTAAATGACAAAAGTCAACATAAAATATAATTACACAAAACAGAAAAAAGATATAAACATCTATATATATAAAATCCCTATGTGCGTCCAGGTGTCCGTGTGTGGGTGTCTTCTGGTGAAGTGCGCATGCGCGGGGCACGGTGCGATGCGCGATATTACTGTCAGAGAAAGTTAGATGCGTTTTACGGAAATACAAACCAGTATTACTGCGAGAGGAAATTAAAGGTACACAATACAGTGACGCATATTACAGCCACACACAAGCCAGTATTACTGTCAGAGGAGATTAAAGGCATATTACCGACGCACACGCCTGTATTACCGCCAGAGAAAATTAAAGGTATATTACGGACGTACAAGCCAGCAGACGTACAAGACGGTATCCTTCAATAAGGGCGCGCACAAAAAGGCGAGCCTCAAAAGGGCGACCTCAATTGGGTGCAGCGAATAAAGGCGCGCGTAAATAAAGATCTGCACCTTTGTTGCTCTTCACATATTCCAGAGCCATTTGAACTAAATTATCTACGAACGCCTTTATTCGCCGCGCTCAATTGAGGTCGCCCTTTTGAAGCTCGCCTTTTTGTGCGCGCCCTTATTGAATAGAGCCATACAAGACAGTATTACTGTCACAGAAAATTAGACACACAATACACGGCGGCAGCCCACGAAGAACGGTCAGCTCAGCAAGTAAACATCAACAAAAGAAAGGCTGAAAGAAAGAAAAATACGACCAACAAAAAGAATGAGGTCAAAGTCCCTTGCCATTTAATATAGACTGTTCCTACTAATGTTTATGCACTACTGTTCTAGCGCCCGTTATTGTAACGGGCTAAATGACTAGTATATAATAAACTAGCTGTGTAAGCCTGTGCTGTAAAAAGCATAGGGTCCTAGAAACTATTGAAATCGTCAGAAAAAAAATTGAAATGTAGAGTTGTCAGGTAATTGAAAGGAACTACTCTGGGCATCTCTCTCATAAGAGGATTTGTGTTGCCGACGTGCTCGCATCATTCATGCATTAGCGGCTAAGCAACTGCCTTTCTTCAGAGGTTTCGTTTTACCCACATGCTAATCTTGCTTCTGTTTTAGCTGCTAAGCGAGTGACTCTTTCTTTGGAGGTGTTGTTTTGCTGGCCTCGTTTGCGTATCCTCGGAGATGGAGCCCTTACCCCAACTCCACCTCTCACTTCCAGAACGGGGACACACACTTCCACGCGTAGACATTTATATAAATGGTGAAATAAAAATACCTAAACTGAATTAAAAAACTTGCTCAAGTAAAAAAGCCTTAAGTCTTGATTTGAACACATCGAAACACTGCAGCCTTCTAATGCTGATTGGAAGTGAATTACAAAGTTTAGAAGCATAACAGCTGAAGGCTTGAGCCCCAAAGGTTTTATACCTATATTTTGGAACTACAAGAAGATGAGAGTCAGCGGAGCAAAAAGCTCTGTTTGGCACATAACAGATTATTAAAATGGAAAAATAAAAAGGAGATCTATCATGTAGTGCCTTAAAGGTTAAAGACATAATTTTAAAATGAATATGCTTTTCAACTGGAAGCCATAATCAAATGGCATAAAACTGGGGTTATGCTTGAACGTATTTTGGCATGCATTCCTGCCTGAAATGGTGCCCCTACCTATTAACATAGGGATGGATGATGAACACTTACAGGGCTTACCACATACTAGGTGCTCCTATGTTTCTAAAATGGCACGTCAAATGTGGTACTCCATCTACTCTTCAAAGGTCTAAAGCAAGACTTACTTTTGTCTTTTGCAACTTTGGAAATTTACTTTCTCCTGCAGACTATTGTTATCTGGTCACTCCTTCAGACTATGCACTGTATTTTTACTATATGTATTTACATTTTTAATGACATAAAGGAGGAAATAGTTAGCTATGGGACACTAAATATTTCAAAGGAAGGTGCTTCTACACAGGTGTGGTTCCTGAGTTAATTGAGCTATAAACATTCCAGCTTTCTTAGAGTAAAGTCACATATAAAATTGCAGGACTTGTGGCCTATAATTATGAGTAGTATGACTAGAAAGCAAACTATAGTCGTTTTAAAAGAAAGGTGATTTTTGGTCTATTTTTGATAGGAGCTTTACTGTGAACGATAGTAGGTGATGTATATGATGGATCTCGTTACATAAGGAGCTGACTGCAACAGTATTGAGAGCTACATACTCTTGGATTGTGATGTCCATGCATTAGTTTGAGGTGGTAGGCTAAAAAAGGAAGCATTTCTTAAAGGATAGACTGTAAGTTGTATCACATCCATATCCATCCTAACATTCTGATAAAACTGCATGCTGGTGTGTGTGGACAAATATTAGCACACAATGGTCTTTTCTGATTCAATGAAGTGTCTTATGCTTTACAATACAATACAATAGAATTTATTTTTGTATAGCCCAAAATCACACAAGGAGTGCCGCAATGGGCATTAACAGGCTGTGCCTATTGACAGCCCCCCAGCCTTGACTCTATAAGAAGAAAAGGACCCCCCCAAAAAAACCCTTGTAGGGAAAAAAAATGGAAGAAAAATTGGGAAAGGCAGTTCCAAGAGGGACCCCTTTCCAGGTAGGTTGGGTGTGCAATGGGTGTCAAAATAAGGGGGTAAATACAATACAATACACAGAACAGAACACAACCAATCCTCAATACAATACAATAGTGCAATAGAAATATTACAAGTACAGGGCAGAATTCAACAGTAGATTGTATCACATAATAGGATCAGATTTCTTCATAGTTCTGGGGGCCTCAGCCATCAAATTGCCTCCCCCTATTGGCCATTCCACAGCTGAGTCAGTGTTGGGCCAGCCAATCCGATGAAAGGACTCCTCTACCGAACAATTCCTTCAATCTTCCATCAGAGATGACTTTACCTTAGGCAGGAAAAACAACTTGGCAGGTGGGCAGTGGCACCAATTGCCACATTTGAGTACCGAGAAGAGAAACAGAATAGGTGAGGGTTAGTAACAAATTAGAACTATCATATTAGAGGGTTAGTAACAAATTAGAACTATCATACGAGGGGGGACCCAAAAATAACCGGAATTTTGTTGTTGTTAGGTTATTTATTTATTTCCAGTTATTTTTGGGTCCCCCCTCGTATTATTTATGTTTTAGTGCTAATGACTAACAACAGAGATGCAGTATGTACAGTTAATCAGCATATTTAGGCAGGATATGCTAAACTGAAGTAGTGAGTCTTCAGCCGGGATTTAAAAGCTGAGACCGAAGGGGCATCTCTTATAGTAGCAGGCAGACCATTCGTTTAGGGGCCCGGTAACTAAAAGCACGACCCCCCTCTGTTATTGTATTAATCCTTGAAATCATAAGCAGACCAGCATCTTGAGATCTTAATGTGTGCTCTGGTTTGTAAGTCTTGATATGTTCAGACAAGTAAACTGGACCTTGGCCATTTTAGGATTTATATGTTAAAAGTAGGATTTTGAAATCTGCCCTAAACTTAACTGGGAGAACTGGAGTTATGTGTTCATATTTTCCTGTTCTTGTAATAATTCTTGCAACAACATTTTGGATTAACTCTAAGCTGTGTAAAGAACAATTTGAACATCCTGTGAACTCATTCATTGCAGTAGTCAGTCCTACTAGAAATAAATACATGAATTAATTTCTCAGAATCCTGCTTATTTAGATAGCACCTTAATATCCCAACATTTTTAAGATGGAAAAAACATGATTTAGACCAGAGGTTCTCAAACTGTGGGGCGGGCCCCCCTAGGGAGGCGCGAAGTAACAAAAAGGGGGGCGGAAAGATGTGAAAAAAGAAAACAAGAATCGAAAATATGAAAAATACATCTATTGAAACCAAAACAAATTAACTTAAACTACATTCTGATACTAGAAAAATAAATATAGAGTTAGATAAATGTCGATAAAAGTTAAGTAGGTATAATAAAATATGCATCTATGATATATCATTATTTAAAAAAGAACAAATTAGTATTAGTGGGCTCCTTTCAAAAAAACTTTAGGGGGACACGATTAAAACTGTTATGAAAACTCGGGTTGCAAATACTTAAAGGTTGAGAAACACTGATTTAGACAATTCTGTAATGTGCGCTTCAAACGACATGTTAGAGTTAAAGATAACTCCTAGATTATGGTGATTTCAACTGAATTAAATGATGTTACTGTTTTGTAAATACTGTTGTGTTCAGCATCATTTCCTCCAATGATTAACATCTCTGTTTTATCTTTGTTTACAGACAAGTAGTTCTCATCCATCCACTCCTTTAATTCACTAAACAACTAATTGAAGACAACATCGGAAAAACTCCATTTGGTCTAAAAAAAAGGTATACCTGGGTGTCATCTGCATACGAGTGAAAATTAACATTATGTTTTCTAATGATAGATTCCAGTGGAAGCATGTAAAGTGAAAACAGTAAAGGTCCCAGTACTGAGTCCTGCGGGACACCATATCTCGCTTTTGTGTATAATGATGGAGTACTGTCAGCACATTTCTGTATGTATTGGAATCGATTTGATAAATAAGAACTAAACCAGGCAAGGACAGTGTCTGTAAGCCGAAAATCTTTTTCTGGCTTGTGCAGTAAAATAGAATGGTCAATGATGTCAAATTCTGCGCTTAAGTCTAAAAACATAATTACAGTGGAGTTTCCTTTATCAGAGGATATCAGAATGTCATTTACAACACGCATTAGTGCCATTTCTGTATTATGACCAGTGCCAAAGCCAGACTGGAATTTCTCAAATAAATTGTGATGCATAAAGTGTGACTGAAGCTGATTGGTGACTACTTTTCAAGTATTTTAGAGAGAAAGGATTCATTTGAAATGGGTCTATAATTATTAAGTATAAGTGGGTCTGGTCTGACTTTTTAAGTAATGGTTTGATGACTGACATTTTTAGTGTATCAGGTACTGTGCCATGCAATAATGAACTATTAATAATGTTAAGAATAGGCACTGCAAGAACATCCATTGCACTTTTTACTAGTTTTGTTGGCACTGGATCTAGATACTAGTTTGAGGAACACAGCCATTTTAGCACAAAGCTGGTTTTGGAATCTCTGAATTACTGTAAAGCTAACTACTTAAATTAATTTTAGGAGTCTGCAATTTCCTAACATACTGCTACTGTACTTCTGTTTACACCTGGATGTTTCAACTCTGATAAAAGAGATCTCTAACAACTACAATATTTCAAGGAGTTCAAAGGGCATTGACCAGCTGAGGAAAGGATGAACAGATCCACATCTAGCAGTAAGACATGACTTTATTAGTACAGATGTGGCTAGTCCAGGCATTCTTTGTTTGCTTTTGAACTGCTCTGTGTAAGCACTTCATACGTCCAAATATTAGTCTTTTAGAACATTGAACATTAAAAAATATTTTGTGACTACTCTGATTTTTTGTGCTGATCATGCAGTGAAACAATGCATGGGAGAACCCTGTTATGCAACAGGCATACATAGGATTTATGTATAATAATTAATGTCAAGATGATGTACAGACAAGAGTAAAACAAGGTAAAAAACAGTTGAATGTGTTTGGGGTATCACTTTTGTACAACATAAGAACAAACGAAAATTGACAAGTGAGAGGAGACCTTTCAGCCCGTCAAGCTTGTTTGTTTAGTTAATGGCTAAGCTGTCCTGATATCTCATCTGGATACTTTTTAAAAGATTTGATAGTTTGTTTCAGATTGGTACAGGTATTTCAGTAAAGAATTGCTTCTTGGGTTTCCTCCGGGTACTCTGGTTTCCTCCCACAGTCCAAAGACATGCAGGTTAGGTGCATTGGCGATTCTAAATTGCCCCTAGTGTGTGCTTGGTGTGTGTGTGTGTGCGTGTGTGTGTGTGTGTGTGTGTGACCTGCGGTGGGCTGGTGCCCTGCCCGGGGTTTATTTCCTGCCTTGCGCCCTGTGTTGGCTGGGATTGGCTCCGGAGGACCCCCGTGACCCTGTGGTTAGGATATAGCGGGTTGGATAATGGATGGATGAATTGCTTCTTGGCTTCATTCCTAAATGTTTGTTGTGCATGAAACACAAATTATGGCAAAAGTCTACAGTATATTTACCTTACTTATTGCTTTGTGCACCAATACTTAAATAAAGCAAATCAAAAAATGATTTTCCATGTTAATTTGATAATAATAACAATCATATCAATAAAGTATTTTAGATTTTGCTATCCATTTTCTTTCCTCCTTAATCAGCTTAGAGCTTTGGGGATTCACAGTCTATCCCATCTTTCAATAAATGGTATACATTACGTAGAACGTGACTAGAAAACTTGACAGGTGGCATGTTGGATCCGTGGTTAGCACTCTTCCTAGATCCAGTGTCTTGGGTTTGAATCACTCAGTCACCATCTGTGTGTAATGTGCATGTTCTCCTTATTGCTTCAGAGCTAATTACTTCCTTTTGCCTAATGTTCCAAAATCCTGAAGTGGAATTAGTAGATTTCAGAGTGTTATTAAAAAAAACTAATTATGCCTTTAATATAATTGGAATGTATTTGAGGAAGTAAACCGTATGAACAATGCAAGTAGAAAACTAAATAAAAAATTAATAAGCACCCGAAAGCCCAAAGTCTGGAATGAAGGCCTTAAAAGCAGCTTAGCTGCTTTGTAACCTGCTGTGCCACTCTACTATACAATATGTTTTATTTTCACTATATTAATGATACCAAATTTACTATTGGATGCAAATGAATATTAAGGATAAGAATAATTATTCATTGAAATAAAATTGTTTTTTAAAATTTTTAAACCTTTTTAAAATTTTTAAACATTTTTAAAATTCGTTAATATGTTTCTGTATATATCGTATCAGGAATAAATGAAAACAGCTAGTCTTATTGCTTTATGTATTGAACACGCCTATTTTATTGCAGTGAATTGTCTGAATCTTAGGTAGTTCTTGAAAACAATACACATTTACATCACCATATTCATTGTATTGACCTTAAAATATAAGAAAAGGATACCAGTGTGTAGCCAGTTGACATGACTATAATCAAGGTGTAGGGGTTTCACAAATAGATAAGTTACAATATATTGGAAATCCTCAAGGTGTCTGCAGTTTACACTTCAGATAAATCTGAGGCAAACAAGAATGATGAGCTATAAACAGCAGTGATCACTGGATGATCTAATGGATCCTGAACAAAAGATATATAACTCTATAAAGATAAATTAAGATATACACAAAGGAGGTTCAGATCAAGTATTTATGATTAAACTGAGTGACTTACAGTATGCAGTGTAAGAAATAGGCAATAAGTGAAATCATATATAGGGAAGTTAAAACATAAAACTAATTTTACAATAAAAATATTTTAAAGTTAATGTGTTAATTTAAAAAAATGAAAAATTAAACACAATTTCCTTATCTGTAAAAACAATTTTGTTTAAAACATTAAACACAATTTTGAGTTCCAATGTTCATATTGCAGGTTAAAGTTTTCCATTGATTTATAAATGTGCAAACAAAAGATAAATGGGAAGTTGTTAGTAATTTTGATGCTTTATTTCTAATAAGTATACAATATATCAAATAAAGCAGGTAAATAAAATATCTCATATTTATTTAAAGTATATTTTTGTTACTAATTTTGTTCACAATTTTTGCTTACTATATGAACAAGTTTTGTATGTGGACTAGATAGTAAAGTATTATTGATTTATAATACCTGGACTATTATTTGATTCCCAGCTTATGTGTATCACATGGTGTGCTTTTTATCATACCCTTGAACAGATGTTTTTAGCGCTCAGCTCATATGACTAAATTGGCATAGCTACTGAGCTTACTGGAAGGTTTATTGTGATTCATAAATAATAACAGTGCTTGACTGCCATATTGTCCTTGTGCTAAAGGAAAATGTATTGAATGCTCAATTTTAAGTGAATGTACTTTTGTAAATGAGAGTAATTAATATTTCCTTTTCAATAGAATATTGGGTAAAATGTACCTTTTTCTTGTTAGTTAATGAAACTCCACGTAGAACAGATAAAAATATGTTTTTGCTGTTCATTCATGCATTAGTGTCGTCTGTATTAATGTGCACTTTAGCAGCTCACATATGAAACTCCTGAACATCACTGTAAACACGGCAGTGTTGTCATTTTTATTCATGAGTAATAAGACGTTGCCAATGTCATCAAAAAGTCCAAAGCACTCCACGTCACATTTGTAACAAAGCCAAAAAATTTAAATAAGCGGATGGATGGATGTATGTTACATGGGAAAATACAAAAGTTCATTTATTTGCAGTAATAGGGAGCAGTTGTGTCCTGATCTGAACATATCTTTGTGACCTTTGCATGATAATATTATATTATTATTACTATAGGTGCATGTGAAAGATAGAAAATGATTCCTTGGCCATGTCATTTTCAGGCTTCTATACTACATAAGACTATTTATAAAATAAAGTATATTTAAAATATGGTATAATGAAAACAAAATATTTAAACAAAAAGCAAAGAAGGAAGATGTTGAAGAGAAATAAAAATCACAAAAAGTAAAAACAACTACAAAAGAAGGATTGCCTAGCACTAAGCAGACTACTGTTGACCTGTGAACCTTAAAATGATGTTCTCATAAACTTATTTTAATAATAGTATCATACAGACAAAAGTCAGCATACCATACTTAATTTAAAACAGTAGAGGACAGCCTAGAGGAATACAGACTGGGAAGGAGTTGTATTGCCATCCTCCCAAATATTTATAAAATAGTAATTATTTTACTGCACTATTACCCTTAAAAACTCAAAAGTGTCTGGAAAAATGATACTGTGTTGTTTTTTATAATTGCCTCAATAGTCTTTTCTTATAAGGTACATGAGTGATATGGGGTTATGGATATCATAATCCTTGTGCCCTATATACAGGGCTGTTTTGCTAGTTAGAAGTCAGTTCCATGTTCAATGTTTAAGAAAAGCTTTGCTTCATTTCATAGGTTGGCAGGCTTCCAAGGAAGTGAGCCGTAGATAGTTCCTCTGCGTGTTGCCTAATACAGCATTCGACTTACTTCTAAAAATAACAGTAATCAGTGAGACAAGAGTTTGTTGATTCCTATGTAAAAACAGAAAATTAAAAACATCTTAGAGACAGTGGGGACCTAACAGCATGTCACTAGTCCCTAAAGTACAGTAAGCATATTGCAGCATCATAAGCCATCATACCAAAACGATAAAAAAAGACAAACAATATTTTTTTAAACAGAAACATGAATGGCAAAGCAAAAACAAAACATATTCTTGATAATATATCAAAAGGATAAAAAGAATTAAGAAATAAATAAAATTGAAATGATACATATATGAATTAATCTCTTTTAAGGGGTATATATTAAAAAAAGCAACTGGGAAAGAAATCTAGGCTAATGCATAACCCAGAAAAAGAAAACTGAATTGATTCCGAGTAGGATCTAAGAGGTGGCCTCGAGTGGCAGAAAAACATAAAAGGTTGTTTAAGCCAATTACAGACCTAAAAGAGGTCAAAAATGGTATCTTTCAAAGAATATTGGAAGCAAACTTTTAAAATAAATGAATGTGATTGATCCAAGTTCTAACATAAAGCTGAATAAAACATCAGCTGTATAATCAGTAGTTAAACTGTAGCAGCATTTGTACATTAAAGCCTTACAGGCACAGTTAATAAATTGTAAGTTTGAGGCTTACTGCTAAGGATTTTCCTTCAATGACTTGGTTGAAGATGCAGAGCTAGGCTGTTCTGAGGCCATTTCCCCTGCTGGGTTCGTTTAGGATAAAACCCAGGCTGTCCTGCATGCAAATGGAGACTAACACAGTAGGGGTGATTGGACTTTCTGAGCCCCCGGCGGAACATATGCTTCTTCCCATCATTTTAATCGAAATTAGTTCTGCAGGCAGCCCTGGTCAAATGTGTACTATTCAGTATAACTCAAATGCAAATATATGAAGTTTCATATTATCAATTTCTCTCTTTTATGTTTTGACATATTATAAAATGTTATGGCAGGCAGTGAATTTATTTATCAGCAAAATACTTTTAACTTTACGTTCAGTAATCTTAAAAGCTACATATTATGATGTAAGATTAACAGTCCCACTATAAATTAAAGTTGTTTAGTGATACTAATTATGGGTTAATAATTACTAACTAAAAATATACATCAATTTACAACATAATATGAACATATGAAAAAGAACAAATAATATAGTAGAATAAATTATAGTAGAATAAATTGTCTTGAATACTGGAAATTACCAAATATTACTGGGATAGTTTTAGAGATAATGCCAATTTTTTTTTACCTTACAAAATATGACTTTATATCATTTAAAATACACATATATAGTTATCCCATAATGTAATAGGCATGAAAATATATACAATTCACTTTAAAAATTATATTAGGAGAAATGCACATTTCTGGCTGAGCTGTGTTTCCCTGGCAGACAGATTCTCCAATAGGAAAAATAAAGACATACTATTTAAACAGCAATAGTAAAGTCAACAAACAAAGAAAAATATAACATACTCAGCTGTTATAACATGAAGAAAAAATTACATCATATTAAAAAATTAACAATTAAAAATAAATAAAGAGTGGATCAATGTTAAATCTGTCATAAACTTTTAGGTATCAGATAATAAAAACAAGAGTTGCACTAAGGAAGCAGCATACAAGGAAATTCTCAATCACAGGAAATCAAGTAAATTTTTCCCTGGCACACAGCCTAGTGCCATCAGAGATAATTAAAAGCAGAAATGCCGATGTGGGACTAGAGTTAAGCTTTAAAAATAATAGAGTAACAAAGTGGAGTATGCCTAATGAGAAATGCTCTCTGAGTTCATTTTGCTTCTTTGGCCATGTCAATTATATTAACTCCAATTTTGTGTCAGCCCCCATGCTGAGAAACTGAAAGGAAGTTATATTACAACAAATTGAACTGCTACTTTCGAACATGCAGTGCATATTTCAGGCATTGATTTATACAAAGCTTTGGTCAGTAGGCATAAAGAATGAAATAACATTGAAATCCGGGCTTCAGTTCCTAATTACAAATTTTATCAATGGACATTTTCATCACAAGGCGACTAGTTCATTTGAATCTTGATTTGAAATTCAATGGCTACTGCTTTTCTATGCTGAGTGCTTATGGCTTCTTTTTGGCAAATTGTTTTAAATGAAAATTTTCATAAAAAAGGAGGATAAAGCAATAATATATCGCTATATAAAATTATTTGACCCACTCAAAATTCAAACTTTTGGTTGTATAGTCAGACACTGTTAGGACAGCTATAGTTGGTGTTCTGTCATCCTTCTGTTAACTTGCTTACTATGATCTATATGTTTTGAAGGAAATACTTTCTCTCTTTCTTACTTTCTTACCGTTTTCTACTGTTGCCACTTTTTGATGTAAAGGATTTACTCAAGAGCTACATGGCCATGTGTCTGCCAAAATAAAAAATATGAAAGGGTAATTCTCCTGGTAAGAAGTGTAATCATTTGGCAGATAAAAGCCTAAGAGTACACTACTCTGCTTCTAACCTTGCATTCACCAGTTGTTTTTAATGTATTCTGAACTCAAAAATTTGAAAATTAATGCATATTAAAAAGTTATTCATCCTTCTTCATATTTAAGCTCCAACCAAAAACCAAAATTTATAAGAACAATTCAAACATTCTTCCATTATTTTTTAAAATTTACATAGAAGAAATTTGTGTGTATTGCTTCAATAACAAGGCCATCTACAGGCACTGAATTTCAAATTGCACACAAAATGCTTTACAAGTGCGGTTATCGACAGGAAATTCATTTTTCATTCATTCCATATAATTAAATATTAAACACCTTTTTCACATATGATCATTTAAAGCAAAAAAATGTGGTGCTTTAAGAAAAATGTGCATGTCTGTGCATGAAAGAAACATTTAGCTACAGAGGAGTCTAGCTAACCATTTAATTACTGTGTACAGTATAATGATCACATGCAGCAAACATTTACACACAAGCACACTCTTATTAATTATTCTTTACTGTGTGATTCTTATTCCCAAATCTCTTAGTAGTTGGTATACATTGGGATGAAATATAACATGTTTATTTTAAGTCAAAAACAAAGTTAAGTAGACAGAACGGTGCATACAGGTATATCAAAATTAGAGATTGCCTCATTGAAGCTACTAGGTGAGCTGTCAGGAACAGTCCCTTTCACAATAAAAATCAACAGGTTGCATCTGGGTTAATAAAAGTAGTATGTTATTGGATCTTTATCAATACATATAGCAGAATGTGAAATGTTCACCTGATGTAAAATCAAGTCTTTGTGTAAAATGAATAAATAAACTAAATAACCTTTTCAATGTGGTGTACAAAAATCTTGAATGACTTTTTCCTACATTTAACTGTGTGGATATAAATTCATAGCTATGTACTGATAGGTATGCTAATCTGAAATCCCAAGATATTTACAGATGTTAATTGAATAACCTGAGACATATGGAAGGTGAAATTTAATGTCAGAAAGTATAGGGTTGCATACTGGTCATAGGGACAGAGGATTTAATTACAAGGCTGGTGGTAATCAATTAGAGCATGCCCAATAGGAGACACATTTAGGTGGCTACAAGGTTACCTTTCAAAGACTTTGAGGAAACAGTCAAAGTGAATGCTTAAGTATAATAATACCACTAAGAAGCAAGAGGTGATCACATACACATTAGTCTTGTTTATCATTTGATACAACTTTTCATAAAATATGAGATTCGTTTCTACAATTCATAATGCTACTCAGAGATTGTTGATGCATGGATCATGGGTTTCTCTGTTTATAATGCTTTAAAAATGTAAAGGAAGTAATTTGTGTGAATTCTTTTTTTAAAATGTACTAAGTAAAAGCATTTTAGAAAATAGAGGTCATAGACCTAAACACCAATTTGCTGCAAACTTTAAAGAGCTATCTTACAAATATTACTTTTCTTGCAGGTTTTGAAACAATGTACATGTGTCCTCAAATTCAAAGCAGTCATTAATTAATATCAGTACCATAAAAAGTATTTCATTTCTATGTTAGCTCAAGAAAAAAATTAGCCAACTTTTTTTTAAACATATGAAAGTGTGGGTGTATTATGGTATGTATTTGAGTGTAGTGCTGGCATTTTAGAAAGGTGCTCTACAAAAAAAGGTATTATTATTAATATTATTTTACCAGACTGAATTAATAGTTATAGTAAACTGTTATAGTAAAACTGACATACTTATGTAAAACCAAATATTGCTTTAGAGTTGTGATCTTTTTTAGGCTTCATGGGACATTAGTTTATTTATAAATAATCTTGTATGTTCTCTTAAAACAACTGCAACAATTTATTGTCCAAGTATTTAGGCTTTTGCTTTAAATGACTTAAAGAGGGGCTTCATATAACACAGTTCTGTGTTATTTTTTTTTTCTATGCAATCTATGATACCCGAGACAAGCAAATGTACAAAAAGTCTTTTCCCAATGTAAATCTAAGAAACAGCTTAGGCAGATTCCTCTCAAACAAAGAACTAATTATTTTTTTAAAACAACCACATTGTTAGATCTCATCATGATGAATAAAGCTTTACCTTTTTTGTGACTCTTTCAACTACTGTGAAAAGATGCCTGATTTTCTTGCCGAGGCTCAGAGTTTAAGGACATGTTGTGATGTTGCTCAGCATTTTTAAACTTCCTCAGTGTGGTTGTGTGTTGCAGTGTTTCCGTGCAGTCGGTGTTGCACCCGTTCCTGCCGGAACTGACTACAGCTCCTTGCCAATCTGAATTTCATAAAATGTGCAAACTGATAAAAACGAGGGTCCTGACAATTGTAGCTGACATAAGAAGCAGTATTTGCCTAGTATAATAAGGAATTGGATCACTACTCCAAGTAACTATCCACTACAGCCAGAAATACTACAATGTGTAGTTCCCAAGAATCTAAAATAATAAATCACACTGTAAAGTATGGTTGAGTTAAAGCATTCAAAACATTACAATAAGTCAGCAAATACTGCTATGTCATAATATGCTCAGGGTCACTGTTTTACAGATTACAGTAAGACATATCTAAGTAAGACTTTTATCACAATGATAAAAAATATCAACATTAAACACTAAGCACAAATCCATATTTGGGTAGTGCTGCAGCCGCTCAGCTCCAGGTTTAGCTTGTACCTCAGCTCAATCAGTCTTTGAGAGTTTTCTTTGGTTACTTTGATTTTCTCCCATATACCAGGGATGCACTTTTTTGATTGACTGCCAACTTTCATCTGGTACAGAATGAATGCATGAGTGTTTTGCATGCCATACACTGAACTGGCATTCTATCTACAGTTGGTTCCTGCTTTGCTCCCAGTGCTTAAACTCCAGGTCCCTGAAAACGTATAATGGGTTAAGTAATCCATTTGATGCATGGATGAATGGATGGATGTTAATTAAATGAACCTGTTTGTCAAGCAAACATGAAAAACAGTTGATGTGGGTGAAAGCTATAAGGAAGCAGAATAACACATTGCAATGATCACCCGCAAGTGAGTATACTGTAAATGCACTGAAATCAATTAAAATAAATCAGAATTTGTTGGGTTATTAAACAGGCAACTGTAGAGGAAACCTGAACAGCAAGGGTTCAAGTAACCAGTTACACACAGGTGGCCAGTTCTGTTCCAATAAAGTTCCAATAAAGGTATAACTCTGGAATAGTTTGGTTACTGGGAATGTCACACAATTGCACTGGTATAACAGAAGATTAAAAATAATAGATGAAAAGTTAACTAAATATCCTTATTATACTAAGGCAAACATCATTGTGGTACCTAATTTTTCCATAAATACATCCATTTTCAAACCTGTTTATACTAGCAGCACTGGTTGTTCACTTAACACATATTTATATTCAGTCACACTGGGTCAATGTAAGCATGTAAATCAATTTACACATAGCAAAAAAAAGCAACTAACTTGTTAAAAGTTACTTTACTATACAAAGGTTAACTTGATCTGCATTTCTACGACATAAGCATACATAAGTTGGAAGCCGATACATTACAGTTCAATGCAGCATTAAGTGACACCAATTCACAATATTGATATGGGCCACTATTAAAATAAATACTTTATAATGTTATTATAAGTTAATTACTTCTTGCAGTATTTACAGCATCTATTTGTATTAATACAAGCTGTCTAAGATTGGTTGAAATTTAAATAATCAACGTAGACCTCAGCATCATTTTTACAGTCCACCATACAGTGTATGTCTCTGTTACTTGTATATGCCATTTGGTATTGGATTCATAAAAGCAGCGTTAATGTTTGTGATGCACCATCTGTTAGAATAACTAATGAATTTTATTGCTAAAAGTTTTTGTGATGTCCATCTGTTGAAATGACAGTGACACAGGAAACAGGCGGACAAACAGATAGACACACAGACACTTACGCTTTTGTTAAGGTGTACTGATTTAAATAATAATATAATTAGTTTCCCTTTATTGCATTCCAAATAACACTATGAAAAAGTGAAGATGGTTGTTTTCTGTAGAATATTTTTTTAAAGAATTTGACAAGAAAATAGGACATCTTTGTTGGCCTCCTATATATATATGTACAAATTAATTACAGAGTCTGGTCCAGATTCAAAAGGCTAATGAATCAATAATTGTTCATTAGAGGTTAGTTTAATTTCGGTGAATGACCCTGTAGTAAGGATATAGCGGGTTGGATAATGGATGGATGGATAGTAATGTTTTTAAAAAAGATTACTTATGTAACTTATACGCTACTGATTTTACGGAAACAGTGATTTTTCAAACTTTTTTGTCAGATATTATGTTCTCTTTGAAAATGCAATTTCAATATATTATTCATAAAAAACAGATGAAATAATATTACCAAATAGACAAAAATCACAGGGTAAGTCCTTTCCTCATTAACCTATGCATTCAAATGCATATGATGTATCTACAACTGCCTAGAGAAGTTAAATAATTCAAGCTGAGAAAGCAACACTTTTTACTAAAACAGGATAATGTTATTCATTATTCCTTTATTCTTGGAACTACATGTTAGGAAGCAATTATGACACCTTGTTTATTATAGGGATTTTTGAATTTTCAGTTTTAACTTGCGTCTAAATTTGCCAGCAGCTACTGCGGTTGGCACCAGCTACAGTTGTTTGAAAGGTTAGGCATGACATTTCTTTGAAGCTTGGAATTTAATGACTTCAGTGGTATTCCTAAATGCTTTAAATGTAATTTAAGAAATTTTCCAGTGAAATTCAAAAAGTATTATATGTATACTGTAGATGTTGTATTTCTCTGTGATAGTTACACCTTTGAGAAATTATGTTTTTTATTGTGTTTCACAATGAAAAATAGCAATATATTAAACTGCAAATGTGTGTGTCTTTATATTTTACTAAATGAGAAAAAATACCCCAGATGCCATTATAACACTTTTTATTTATGTTATAAAGTATTAAACATAATTATTCTTTGGAATTTAATAAGCTGACACATTTTATTACTGTGGAATTATCCATCCATCCATTATCCAACCCGCTGAATCAGAACACAGGGTCACAGGGGTCTGCTGGAGCCAATCCCAGCCAACACAGGCCACAAGGCAGGGAACCAATCCTGGGCAGGGTGCCAACCCACCGCAGGACACACACAAACACACCCACACACTAGGGCCAATTTAGAATCACCAATCCACCTAACCTGCATGTCTTTGGACTGTGGGAGGAAACCGGTGCGCCCGGAGGAAACCCACGCAGACACGGGGAGAACATGCAAACTCCACACAGGGAGGACCCGGGAGGCGAACCCAGGTCCCCAGGTCTCCCAACTGCGAGGCAGCAGCGCTACCCACTGCGCCACCGTGCCGCCTACTGTGGAATTATTTGGAATTAAATGTGTAAAGTGGTTGGCATATGAAACAACAACTCCATTTTGTTAGCATTAATTATCTTAAAGCCGATGTCACATTATATAGTCTTTTGTCATGGGGAATGTCAGATTTGCTGACCAAAGCTGATGATCTCATCTCTGTACCATGTCAAATTACGCAACAGAAAATTGCTGGGCATGTCTACTTTACCAACTGGGTTAAGACTTTCCAGCACAGCTGTTCTTGCCCCTTTTTTTGACAGGCCAATAGTCTGCTGCCAGATGGAGCCAATGCTGTACGAAGAGAAAGCTGTAGCTGTCCCATTTTGTCATGGCAGTTAAATCCTGAGATGAGCAACTCTTTTGTTTGTGAAGCCCAAAGCCCCTGTAGTGCCTGACAGAGCTAGACAGAGCTTCATGCCAACGATGTGTGAAGGGTTAACAGCTGCCGCAAGTTGAGTCACAGTCTCTACCTTTTTTCTTTTTCCATTTTGTTTTAATATGTGAAACACAAAAAATCAGAAAGATGTGTATTATTATTCATCATTGCTAAAATCTATGCATTGAATTCTGGGTAAACATTCATTGGTTGTCAACCCTCCTGCCAACCTGAATACATGGCCTGGCCCTCTGAGAAAAACAATCAAAAATCACGCCAGTTACAGACAAGTTGCTCTAGTGGTATGTTTGGTCATTGGGTATGTAACATTAGGCGATCATCTTCACAGGAGCACGCCACCAACTGGCTAAGATCATGTAAATTAAGGCTAAGACTACAAAATGCTGGAAAAGTCTTCTATTGTCACATAGGCTTAAGGAAACATGTAGATTATAACGTAGGAACAGCCATCATTATTTGGGACATTTAAACAGCTTACCGTCTTGTTTACAACTACAGTTAAGATGATGTGTGTGTGTTTTTTTTGTTTAGTTTTTCTTTGGCTCAAGTAGAACAGATGGTAGATAACTTGTCTAGCGGACTGTTTGAGGCAGGATGGAACTTTTGGCAATGTATCTTTTTTTCTTCTATTTAGGGAATTTTTCTGAAACTTGAATGTCTCTTTATCACAAGTTTTGTTTAGTGTTTTGGTGCACTGTTTAGTTTTTCCTGGTCCTGACCTTTTATTAATTTATTGACATTTCTTTTGGATCCTCCTACAAAATCTTTAATGTTGCTTAGTGTCATTACAAGCACACATAGAATGGAAAAGACAGCAGCAGTAGGTAGAAAAATGCCCACCACATGCAGCTCGTACTGGTAGACCAGTTACTAGGCAACCAGTAAAAAATGAATGGGAGGAATATAGTCGCATTGGTAAAACTAATGGAACTGAAAAGAAAATGAGGGAAAATACGTGATGGGCCACATCCACAGTGAACATGAAGAGTGTGTTTATTTGTAAATTCTGGAAGGTGTTTAAAGAGAACAATATTTATTATGTTTGAGTGGGATGGTTAATTGGCAGGAGACAAAGAGTACAGATAAGAGGTGACTTTTCCACATGTGGAGAAATCATCAGTAGTGCTCATCAGGAGTGAGACCTTGGGTTGTTACTTTTTCCTAATTTATATAGTATTAGCCACGGTACCTGCCAAAGAGAGGTGATAGAATTATTTTAAAATATGTGCTTTCTTCCTGTAAAGCTTGCTTCTCAGACTCTCCCATTATATTTGAGGCGCCTTTCTCGCCTCTCATCCTGTTTTATACTTTCTGTCTTGGAAGGCGACAGCATGTCTCCTGTGCTGTTCCTCCTTCTAATGTGTCAAAAACTCGCAGTTCTTCGTTCAGTCTCATCATCAAAGCCAAACTGACCAATCAGATTTTATTATATAAGTACCTATAGTATATAGTTGTAAAGACATAGATTCCAGAATGTCTGGAAAACTTACTAATTTGCAAGTGATTCTGAAACTGGAGGGATAGCAAATAGTGAGGAGACAGCAAAAACAATTTAGAAAGACCTGGACTATCTTTAGAACTTGACGAACACTTGGAAAATTAAGTGTAATGTTAAAAAGTACAAAGTGTCACACATGCAAAGGAAACATTTATTATACATTTTATTGATTCTTTTTTATTTTGTGGTTATAGATTAATTTTGCTGATGTTTCTTGTCTTTCTGGAGTTTTTTTTAATATGTACAGTTTATTTTTACTATTGTTTTTGGGTTTTGGATTAATTTAGACAATGTGATCTTTTTATCTACTTGTTTTTTATTTATCATGGTGTCATTTTCTTCTCTAGTTTTTTCTTTGCATTCTGACTATACCATATCATTGCAATTGATGTGACACTGGAATCCTTCCAATATCAATATGGCTGCAATCAACCAGTTCACTATCTCTTGGTGGATGTATGAGGGACGTTCAAAAATTTTTCTCACTTTTTTTAAATCTGTTTCTTAAGAATTTCATAAACAAATCACATCACTTTTCTACATAGTCACCTTCATTTGCGATGCAATTTTCCCAGCATCGTACTAACTTTTTAATGCCCATTTACTACTCCTCCCGCGTTCACCATTTCCAATCAAAATATAAAAGTGTGGAAACTTTTAAAATTCTACCACAGATTAGCTTCAAAGAGGTTATTGTTATGTTTCACTTTAGTTTTCTTGCCTTCTTGCATCTCTTTTGCTCCTACAATTTAAGAAGTTTCCATATTTGTGCTTTTCCTGGTTTAGACCCTGCTTCCCTCTTATGATTCTCTTGTCCAATTGTTTCAGTGTTCATCTCTCAGTCTTCAAAGTTTAAACTCAATAAAATTCTCGTGCTTCTCTAGTGTCCACAGAGCAACAAGACAGAAGACACTGTCATCATCTAAGCCAGTGGTTCCCAAAGGGTGAGTCGTGACCCTGGGGGTTGACAATAAAGAGGTGCGGTGTCATGACAGAATTTATAAAATAAAACAAAAAATGCCTTAAAAGTTAAAGAGTTAACAATTTTAGGGTGGATGTCAACTTTTGTCAACATGAGGGGTTGAGGGTAGATGTCGACTTGGGCAATAATCAACTGTAAATGTCAAAAAAAGTCACTATTACAGTAATGGTAGACTTTCTTTGCCTGGAGGAATGTTACACTTGTTGATTTGATGTCTAATCCCTGCGTGTGCGTGAGGAGAGAAGAGCAAATGGCAAAAATGACAATGGCACCTATAAGGACAGTGAAGCAAATGCGCAAAGTAAAATACTCAGTGGATGATGTTTTGCATATTATCACTGGATTGGATTCTGTATTGTTGGACACTAAATTTGGTGCAAGTGATCTGGAGACTGAGATTGAAAACTAAAGTGAGGTACCGGCATCCGCTGATCAGTCCTCAGCTATTCATGGTGCTGTGCATGATCGTGTAGCCGACACACCTATGTCAATGTTAGCCTGGGAGGGCCGACATTTAAAATGACAAGAGGTACAAACCTGATTGCATCGCACTGTAACTGCCACAACCACCACAAGAGTTGGAAATATCTGTGCAATTCATCCATCTGTATCTGGACCAGTACTTGCACTACTTAATATATTCAAGAACGTGCGTTTGAATATCTTCTGCTATATCGCTTATTCTTCTTTGAATCTTATTGTTGGACAGGGGTATTGTTTTGAGCTTCTCATCCTCTTTTTCACCAAAAATCAGATTGACAGCAAATGTATGTGGCTTACTGGTTTTTACAATTGAAATGCAACTCGATAACTTGATATTAATGCTTTTTCATTAGTGGTGGTTGCCAAAGTAAAAATGGCTAGCTCCTTTTGGAAGTAGTTTAGCTTTCTTTCAAAGAATTCCACAGACTTGTCTTTTTTGTCTAGATGTTTGGTATTTAAATATTGAAGTACCTTTGACGGCTTCATTCTTTCTTTTGACAACACTTCTCGACAAAAATACATTGGGGTTTATTGGAAATAACAGTAAACTTATATTTGAGATATTCATCGCTATACAATCTATTTTTCTTTTTATTCTTGTCACTGCCACATATAGAAGGTTCCAATGATCTTTTTAAAAATGTATCCATCTTTAACAAAATGGGTATAGCTTGTACCTATCGTTGAATATTCAATATTATACTTGTCACTTACCAGCACAGCACACAGCTTTGAAATCATACCTTACCATGCTTCACTGATTATATAAATAAAGCCAATCTGAAATTTCCAGAAGACTCCAGTGCCATCGAGAAACTATGCAGTGATTTAAAATAATTAGCATTCAATTTCTCAAACATGGTGGAAAGTCCAGGAAGCACGAAGAACAAAGGCAAATTGCGAGACTGGGTAACAGATGGCGCCTGTATTTCTATTATTTGAAAACTATTATACCACCAGTCAGCTGTTATTTATTTAAGAATGAGGTTGAATACGGTAGTGGATGGGGGTCACAAACAAAATTCTCATCCAAAAGTGGGTCATACCTTAAAAAAGCTTGGGAACCACTGATCTAAGCAATATGCAGAAGCAGTTAAAAAGAAAATAAAATGTTAGGTTATATTGTAAACACTTGAATTAATCAAGAGGCATTATATGAGAATATATAATGCCCAAGATAGACTATGTCTGTTGTACTGTGTACAGTTTTGGTCACTAGCATACAAAAAAGATATAGTGGTAATTGAAGCTGGGCATAGGACAGCAACAAAGTGTATCCCTGTCTAAAGGGTCTGTTTTGTTCTCAAAAACTCAGAGAACTAAACTCCATTAGTCTTGAGCAGAACAGGCTACATGGGAACAGAGATGAGATCCTCAAAATTCTCATAGGCATCAATGAAGCGAAATAAACAGAATTCTTTTAACCAACTAGTGAATCACGTATTTGAGGGCACTATTGGAAATTAATGAGAATGTGTTTAAGACTAAAGCCAGGAAGCACTTCTTCAGGAAAAGAGTTGTGAGAATCTGGAACTAACTACCAAGTCAAGAAATTGAACCAGAAAATTTGACATTCTTTAAAAAGTATTTGATGAGATATTGGGACAGCTTAGCTATTAGCTATGCAAACAAGGTTGAGAAACAGAATGGTTGTCTTTTGTTTGTCAAAATACTGTAAATATGTTATTACATTTCTTATTGTGCATTCTTCTGCATTTCTGCCCACTTGAATACAGTACACCTTTCATTGAGCTTTATTTTGTATTTAGTGCCTTTATTGTATGTTTTTCATGCCAAGGTTGATGAATGTTACAAACATTACCAGGAGACAGAGGTCTACTAAAAGCACATTACTTATAATGAGCTTGCTGTTACATACAGTATGAATTGCACATTCAGGAAAGAATTTTTTTTTCTAAAAACATAGTTTTAAGGCTTTCAAAGGGGATTTTTTAATCCTAACGTGTGTGTAATCAGTATTACTAGTGACATTTGGAAACCACATCAAATTGTATAAAAATCTCCTCTGACTGAGAACTATTTTAAACAATGTGAAGCAATGGCTGTCTGGGCACTGCACATACTGGTAACTGAGTGGCTTACTGAGTAAGTTCTCATTCTCAATGCATCTCCCAGAACATCCAGAAAGTAATTTGTAGTGTGGAATCTTCGAGTACCTAGGATTTATAATTCTGTGCTCAGAGTGTACTGCCATCCTACTTGACTCCTACTGAAGAGTTTAAATGTAACTACCTGCTTTTTCACACAATATTTTTTACTTTATCCTGTTCACTGCGTTACATATATTTTCAAAACTTAATCTTTTATTAACTTCTGTAGTGAGTCTTTGTCTCTGTTAAATATATTGGTGTATTAAGAATGACTGCTGGCATGTTGCTTTTTTAGAAACCCAGGGAATCTCACAAGTATTTTTCACTGGTGTAAGAATTTGAGAAACCTGGCTATAATCCTTGGAATCCATCGTTGACAGATCTCCTAGGAACTGTCTTCAGAAAGTTTACCTGGCTTTTAATCATAAATTATTTTAGCTATGATGAGGTTAATGAAATGTACACAGTCTGTTCTTTTCACACTTTAGCCTGCACAAAACATCAGGGCTGTGAACTCTGGCAGAGAACTGAGAACTGTGCTCATTAGCTTTTATGCAGCTGAAGACAATGATTCCAGAAGTAAACCTTTATGTACCAAAAGCATCATATTCAAACTTAACTACAGTAATTTCTCTAAGGCACTCCTTTAAGGGATGAGAAATGCACAAATCCTGTTACTATGTTCTTCAGAAGGTTGTACAACACAAATCTCATTTAAAGTCTCATACAGAAGCAGACAGAAAAAAATACTCCAATTTCTACATCTTTACCCATTACTTAACAGAAATGCAACAAAAATACTGATAAAGAGTGAACCCAAGTCTTAACCTGCCAAATTATTCATGGTGTTTTTCATTCTCAAAAACAGAAATGATAACTTTTGATTTCCAGCTGTAGGTCAGATGGTTAGCTCAGGAACTAAGGAAGACAAGATTAAAATTTTTAAAAAGATAGAAATTCTGGGACAACCAAGCAACTAACTCAATTGTTTAACTGATGATTAATAAAATCTATCTGTGAGCATTGTAGAAGCAATCACACAGAGTAGAATCAACAAAAGCCTTACAGAATACTCTGGAGATTGTATCATATTTAACTGTTGGAAAGGAACACACTAGTCATACCTCCAAAATACTGTATGGGTTATATTTTTTTTACTGGTTTTAGCATTTCATGGAAGATATTATTTAGAAAATTGAACTTAGGTGCGTCTTAAGTGGATATTGTGTCCTACTTTTTGGATAAAATAAAAGCAATCACAAACTTATGCTTGAGATTTAATTGGGTAATTCAAGGCACAACATTTTTGGTTAGTATTTTCTGGCAAATATTTCTTTGACACAACAAAATCTGTTTTTTTTTGTTTTGGCTTCTGGTATGAGGCAGGTTAAGAATTTTACTTTTGACTCCAGCTTTGCCTATTGACACCTGTTTAGGATAACCCCTTTGTCTCCTGGTCCTTGCAAAATGTATCATTCATCAGTTTTCCATGTAGCTACAATAACTTTGAGAAAAAACAAAAATGCTCACTTACCTCTGTATGTTTACCCATTATATAATTAGGTTTCAAAGCAATATAAGCATACCAGTTTTAAATTATGACTTGTATACCCTCATGTAAAACATTCTGTACTATTACAAAAAAATCTTCAAAAAATTGTCCAGAAATGGCTAATTAATATACCAAGGAGTACACAAGACACATTTATTAAAGATTTTTAAATTACAATTATTTCCTCAAGAGAATATCAAAACATTTTGTATAAATAGATTAAAATATAAAGTCTTCAGGATTAAAGTATTCAAATATTAAAACTGTGTCATTAAAGGATTAAAATATTAAAAGTGCAGACTCAAGCAGCATAATGCTGAATATTAAAATGTGATGAAGAGCACACTTTTAATGAATTATTAATTACTATGCATCTAATTAGGGTGATATGTAAAAGTTAAAATTGAAAAACTGATTTAAAATATACATTAAGGAACAGTAGTTGTTATATATCCTGTATATAGTGTCAGGTTGGTTAAGCTGTTGATCAGAAGATGGTGCAAAACCTACTTCATGGTACATACATGAACATAATTGGTTTAAACCAGTCATCATTTCTTCAGATCAGTATATAAGTGCATATCCTGCTGCTGTTGTGTATCAAGTGTGCATTATCTTTTTGGTATGACCATTTCCTCAGTTGCCTTTAGGTTTCTGAAATTACATTTATTTGTAATTGGTAGTATGTAAAAAATGACTAAATGGAGATTACAACAACAACAACAACAACAACAACATTTATTTATATAGCACATTTTCATACAAAAAGTAGCTCAAAGTGCTTTACATAATGAAGAAAAGAAGAATAAAAGACAAATAAGAAATTAAAATAAGACAACATTAGTTAACATAGAAAGGAGTAAGGTCCGATGGCCAGGGTGGACAGAAAAAACAAAAAAAAACTCCAGAAGGCTGGAGAAAAAAATAAAATCTGTAGGGGTTCCAGGCCACGAGACCGCCCAGTCCCCCTTTGGGCATTCTACCTAACATAAATGAAATAGTCCTCTTTGTAGTTAGGGGTTCTCACGGAGTCACTTGATGCTGATGGTTATACAGACTTCTGGCTTTTAATCCATCCATCATTGTTGGAACATCATGGTGCTTTGGGTAGATGGTGGTGGCACAAGCCACCACCAATAGGACACCGGAAAAGAAAACAGAAGAGAGAGTAGGGGTTAGTACAAATTTTGAATGAATAGTTATTATAATGAATTGGATATACAGAGTGTCAGGATTAAATTACAGTGAAGTTATGAGAAGGCCATGTTAAAGTAATGTGTTTTCAGTAGTTTTTTAAAGTGCTCCACTGTATTAGCCTGGCGAATTCCTACTGGCAGGCTATTCCAGATTTTAGGTGCATAACAGCAGAAGGCCGCCTCACCACTTCTTTTAAGTTTTGCTCTTGGAATTCTAAGGAGACACTCAGTTGAGGATCTGAGGTTGCGATTTGGAATATAAGGTGTCAGACATTCCGATATATAAGACGGGGCGAGATTATTTAAAGCTTTATAAACCATAAGCAGAATTTTAAAGTCAATTCTGAATGACACAGGTAACCAGTGTAGTGACATCAAAACTGGAGAAATGTGTTCGGATTTTCTTTTCCTGGTAAGGATTCTAGCAGCTGCATTCTGCACTAACTGCAAACGATTGATGTCTTTTTTGGGTAGTCCTGAGAGGAGTGCATTACAGTAATCTAGCCGACTAAAGACAAACGCATGAACTAATTTCTCTGCATCTTTCGATGATATAAGAGGTCTAACTTTTGCTATGTTCCTTAGGTGAAAAAATGCTGTCCTAGTGATTTTATTAATATGCGATTTAAAATTCAAATTACAATCAACGGTTACCCCTAAGCTTTTTACCTCCGATTTGACTTTTAATCCTAATGCATCCAGTTTATTTCTAATAGCCTCATTGTATCCATTATTGCCAATCACTAAGATTTCGGTTTTTTCTTTATTTAATTTGAGAAAGTTACTATTCATCCATTCTGAGATACAGGTTAGACATTGTGTTAGCGAATCAAGAGATTTGGGGTCATCAGGTGCTATTGATAAATACAGCTGTGTGTCATCAGCATAGCTGTGGTAGCTCACGTTATGTCCCGAGATAATCTGACCTAATGGAATACCTTTCTTCATCATTCTGTTTAGAGCTGTGGTTGTTTAAAGCTGCAAAGGCATCCAAGCTTCCCACCTCATCATCTCCTTCATTAATAGTCTTAATAGGTTATCCTACATTAACACAAAATAAGAGTATTGTTCTCAAGAAAAGAAAGCTCTGCTAAGTAGGTTTTTATTACTTTGTTTTAGTAATATATTTTATGAAACAGCATTTACAGTTATTCTACTTTTTGCAGAGAGTGTTCCACATTCTAGAGTTCATATTCTACATTATTTACTTTGATTTTTAAAATAACAGAGTAAACATTTACTTCCTTGGTTTGTATGAACAAATCGCCCTGCAGGCCACATATCTATACTTATCTAGTCAAATAATCAAATATAAAACAATGTAAGTATGTTAAAGATGTTTTCCTGATATTTAATTTATTTACCACCATGAGAAGATAACAAAAATGAATTTGGTGCCAGTTCACCACAGGCTTGACCCACTCACTCATTCATTCGGAGCCAGTTTAACCTACATATTAGTGAGACGTGGGAAGAAAACCAAAGAACCCAGCAAAAAACTTAGAGGGAAAAAAATCAAAATAGCAGAAGTAGAAATGCTTTGCAGTATTGCTGCAGACAGAAGTGTACTGGATAGTAGAGTATAATAAGCCCAACTGTCTAAATGAGCCAACTTTCCTTTCAATTATGCAGTTGAACTCTCAGAAACTAAAGCATCAATGCATGGACAAATATTTACATCTAGCAGTATTCACATAAAAATATTGGAATAAATATGTAAGTGTGAAGATTTTAAGCAGGGAAAAGTCAAAATGCAATATGATAATTAAAACACCAAATTTCAATCACGCTTAAAGTAACAGTCAAATTTTGACATTTTTAAAAGTCTTAATGGTGTTTTTAAAATACTGTATATTGACTTTAATAAATATTAAGTGGAAGTGTGATCAAAATATAAGTTTCAAAGACAATTTAAATAAAAATAAATATGTTTAAGTAATATTCATATGTTAAAACAATTTGCATTTTTTAACCGGAGTCATAAGTTTATTATCATAAAAAGCGTGAACTAGTAGTAGCAGTAGTGGTATTGCTACACTACCAACACTATGATAGAAAACTGTATTTAAATAGAGAAATTTAGTTTATTTAATTGAAAATGTTTAGTGTAAAATAATAGCCACTCATCTCTCTTTTTGGAAATTCCTCGTTCTTGTAGGCTATCCAGCATATTTTTTTCACTGCAGCATTTCTTGCTGTGGCATCTTGTGTCCTGATAGTGTAAGAAAACCAGCATAGTGCTTCCAGAGATACTAGATGCCCAAATCAAATGCCTTCAGTCAATCAGTGACAGTAGTGGCTAATTTTTGGCATCCTCTAGAGCAAATACTCAAGAAATATGTAAATAAAGAAACATCCCATGCAAAGTCAATAATAATACAAAAATGTATTCTAAGTAGATTGCATTACTGTTAAATGATTAATTTTTCATTTATTTTAAGGCTGTGTCACATTACTGCTTTTCCAGCAATTTTTAGTCTTACTTACAAGTGTATAATCTTAGTCAGAGGCAGTTAGCAGCATGCCCCTGTGAATTCAGTCCATGACTCACTCTGATAAAATCAAACAAGTTTGATTTTGTCTTTTATTATAGGGGCGGGCTGTGTGTGCATGAGAGCTGACAACTAATGAAGGTTCATCTGGAAGTACAAATCATATAATTCAGTGACCAGGAATAAGGCATGTCTTAATCTAAGTATGTCTAAATTCTGGTATTTTACATACCATAACAGAGAGGTAAAAGAACAAAAAAAGGGACAAGATAGCAGCCAAACTCTCCATACCTGTTAACCTTACATACAACACTGGCTCCATCAGGCTGCGTGTTACTGGCTGTTACAAAAAATGGGCAAGCACAACTGCGCTTTAAGTACCCAGTTGATAAATGTGACATGGGCAGCATTTTTCAGTCATTTAAACTGATATTGCCTGCTGATGAGATGAGTAACTGCAGCTGGCATGTCTGATATACTCCACAACTAGAAGCTGTGGAGCTTACTTACTTTTGTATAGCAAGCCTCTGTTTAAAAAATGTTAGCATTAAGATTTCTTTATATTTTTTTGCATATTATTTGCTGGTCAGGAAGACAAGGGTACTGTATAAACAAGAGTACAACAGTCAGGCCATCCAATATATATATATATATATATACTGTATATATATATATATATATATATATATATATATATATATATATATATATATATATATATATATATATATATATATAGTTAGGTCCATAAATATTTGGACAGAGACAACTTTTTTCTAATTCTGGTTCTGTACATTACCACAATGAATTTTAAATTAAACAACTGTATTCAGTGTGGTTAACAAAATGATTGCATAAAAATGTGAGGCAACTAAAGCATTTTTTTAACACAATCCCTTCATTTCTGGGGCTCAAAAATAATTGGACAATTGACTCAAAGGCTATTTCATGGGCAGGTGTGAGCAAGTCTGTCGTTATGTCATTATCAATTAAGCAGATAAAAGGCCTGGAGTTGATTTGAGGTGTGGTGCTTGCATGTGGAAGATTTTGCTGTGAACAGACAACATACGGTCAAAGGAGCTCTCCATGCAGGTGAAAGAAGCCATCCTTAAGCTGTGAAAACAGAAAAAACCCATCCGAGAAATTGCTACAATATTATGAGTGGCAAAATCTACAGTTTGGTACATCCTGAGAAAGAAAGCAAGCACTGGTGAACTCAGCAACGCAAAAAGACCTGGACGTCCACAGAAGACAACAGTGGTGGATGATCGCAGAATCATTTCCATGGTGAAGAGAAACCCCTTCACAACAGCCAACCAAGTGAACAACACTCTCCAGGGGGTAGGCGTATCGATATCCAAGTCTACCATAAAGAGAAGACTGCATGAAAGTAAATACAGATGGTGCACTGCAAGGTGCAAACCACTCATAAGCCTCAAGAATAGAAAGGCTAGATTGGACTTTGCTAAAGAACATCTAAAAAAGCCAGCACAGTTCTGGAAAAACATTCTTTGGACAGATGAAACCAAGATCAACCTCTACCAGAATGATGGCAAGAAAAAAGTATGGAGAAGGCGTGGAACAGCTCATTATCCAAAGCATACCACGTCATCTGTAAAACACGGTGGAGGCAGTGTGATGGCTTGGGCGTGCATGGCTGCCAGTGGCACTGGGACACTAGTGTTTATTGATGATGTGACACAGGACAGAAGCAGCCGAATGAATTCTGAGGTGTTCAGAGACATACTGTCTGCTCAAATCCAGCTAAATGCAGTCAAATTGATTGGGCGGCGTTTCATGATACAGATGGACAATGACCCAAAACATACAGCCAAAGCAACCCAGGAGTTTATTAAAGCAAAGAAGTGGAACATTCTTGAATGGCCAAGTCAGTCACCTGATCTTAACCCAATTGAGCATGCATTTCACTTGTTGAAGACTAAACTTCAGACAGAAAGGCCCACAAACAAACAGCAACTGAAAGCCACTGCAGTAAAGGCCTGGCAGAGCATTAAAAAGGACGAAACCCAGCATCTGGTGATGTCCATGAGTTCAAGACTTCAGGCTGTCATTGCCAGCAAAGGGTTTTCAACCAAGTATTAGAAATGAACATTTTATTTCCAGTTATTTAATTTGTCCAATTACTTTTGAGCCCCTGAAATGAAGGGATTGTGTTAAAAAATTCTTTAGTTGCCTCACATTTTTATGCAATCGTTTTGTTCAACCCACTGAATTAAAGCTGAAAGTCTGCACTTCAACTGCATCTGAGTTGTTTCATTTAAAATTCATTGTGGTAATGTACAGAACCAAAATTAGACAAAAGTTGTCTCTGTCCAAATATTTATGGACCTAACTGTATATATAATATTTGCCTGCTCAGTGCCCCCTTTTTTGAAAGTATGTAGAATCCACAGCAGCAACAACATGGCCTAATGAAAAACTTTACAATTTTGTGACATTTTTAGTATGATATGTAAGTGGATTTCAGTCCTCTGAGATTAGTTGTTAAAACAATAAACAGTTCTAAAATGTTGCATGTTTATCTGGAAAGCTTAACAGCATAAAGCAAATTGAATAAGTGTATTAATGTAAGAAAATAACATATTGTAACTGTTCTTCCTTTCTGAAGACTTCTGATAATGAGCATATGATACAAAAAATAAGTGATGTTTACCTTCATCTTAAAGCAGTATATTTTATGCAACATGTGCACCACTTTTTTTACCAGTAAAGATTACACCTGAATGCATCAGTCCATACTTGTTTACATTTTCTACAGTTGCTGGTTAATAGTTCAACTTAGTTCAATTTAATCTTATTAAGCATTCTCCCAAGTATAAATTTAATGCAACATACAATCATTACAAAGTAATGTTGAATATAAACTTAGAAAAATGTGCAAAAATATACTTTCACATTGTGACACTGCAAGTGTGCTGCAACAGCCAGCACAAAAACTACTAACATATATTTTCCATTCCAAATGGGAATGCTTTTAATAGTGAATAAAATATACAGGAAAACAAAAATCCTGCAAAACCATATTGGAATTATCAGTCTTTGCTTCTCGTCTGACTTATCAAAGTGGTAACAAATTGAACTTTACTGTTGGGAATGTACCAGTTTTGTGTTATTCAAACCCTAGTTTGCAGGGAAGAGGACCTCAATGTTAATCAGAAGGTTTTCAGACAGACACAGGTAGAGGTCCTCCTTCTTTCATAACCAAAAGGAACAGAAAACCTCCTTGTTACATCCACTGACATTTCTGTGTGTGTCTTCCATCTTTTCAGAGGACAACCAGGAGATCACTACTCAAGACTTCCAGAGTTCCTCACTTTTAGCTTTTCCCAGGTTTCCCTCATGAGGAGGCAGGGCAAAATGTGACACTATACAAATATATAAGAGTGATGTTCAATCCAAATTTTGCGTTTCCAGGGGCAGTTGCATTTGAAAATGGTCATTCCATTGGTAACATTAAGTATTACTGGGATAGAACCTATCTAAAAACAGGTCCATTATCATGCTAGTTGTGGTTGCTGGTTGATTATTTTTATTTATTGGTACTTAAAGTGTCAAATATTTCCTCATTTTACCCTGTAATTGACCCTTTCTGTTATTTAATAAAACCCATAGCTTGAAATAATGGATTACACATTTTATCAGTAACATACACCAAGTGGCAACTTTATTAGGTGCACAAGTCTTGCAGTTGACAGCTGAATCAGCGATAGCCTCATACGTGTAGGCAATATTATTTAAAGCAGTGAAGCAAGTTCAAATTGATTTTGTGAGTGCGAACTTCAGAAGAAAATTAATGCGGCTATAAACACAAAGCAAGAACAGAAACCCTACTGGGGAATATTAAAAATTTGCTATCAGCAGAACAAAGCAAATGGTGGTCCTGTTGTTGATAAAGAAAAAGGGAACTTCTGTGAATTATGAACAGCAGCAGGGCTACAGCGTGTTATAGACCAGCTGAATATAAGAGTAATATTAAAAGAACCAAATTACAATGTGCTATCTATTGTGGATTATCACAGATGGGCATAACAGAAAGTGACCCATGCAAGTTCCACTCTTGTTAGCAGAAATCCATAAAAGGTGCTATTTTAGTAGGTCAACGAACATAAACACTGAGAAGTGAATGTTCTTACAGGTAGGAAAACCAAGATAAAACCAACGCCCCATGACCATGCTGCCAAAAGTCGACAATGTAGACTGTGTTCGTAGTATAATAATTTCTGAACAGAATATATGAACATTATTGCTGATCAGGATTACTCTCTTCTGGCATTCACCCATCAACCTGATAATGGACCTTTCAAACATATAATGTTTCATTCTGCTTAATTTCCATTTCAGTGACCAGATCTAAAATATTCGAGCATCTTTTGAATCGGCATTCTATTATATACACCCAACATAGCAGATTTACTTAAGATTGACTCTTTCGTAAAATATATTGGTTTTGGTTAACAGTATGATCTTCAGAAGCATTTGACCATGTGATCCTGTAGCAGTACTTTGCCCGATACATTGCAGAATGTTTGCTTTTAAAGTAAAATATCCGAAATCATCCTTTACATCAAACTTTATTCTCCTTTCATAACTGGCCTACTCTCTCAGTAGTGGTTTATTCTCTGCCACAACTGCATATTTAAAATGTGTTTCTTTTTAACCTCCATACTCACACTGACAATATACTGTACAATGCGGACAACTGACCACATGAATTCTTTCTGTACCTCTGACCGAAAAAACAAGCTTATTCAGCCCAGCTGCTCAAAAGTATTAGTTGGGACATTAGTCTATCTCTCGCCACACATTCAAGTTTAGTCCCAAGAATGAATAACTGCTGAAACACGTTTGAGAGCAAGGCTAGATAACTGTGGACAACATCAAGAATTATTATCAAGGTACCTTCTGTACATAAAAAAAATTAACTGATATTACTAAGCTTTTCAATGTAAGGATTAATTTATAATGTTAGTTTTAATAGCAATTGTTTAACAAAAAGCAAACTTAACAGTACATTTATAATACAGTATATGAAGAAATACATAAGATCTAAACTTTGCCACTCAGTTCTAAGTTATAATCACAGTATAACATAGTGCTGGACTACTTTAAATAAGGTAGCAGTTCATACAAAAATGTTTAGTTGTGAATATTTGCTCTAGTCCCTTCAAGTGTGTCTCAGTATTGCATCTCTTCATAATGATGTGTAAGATTATACATGCAATCCACTTTTCTGATTCCAAATTTTATGTAGGGCCTACTTTTCAGCTTTTTGAATTTAGTATCAGTTACTTTAGAATTAATTGATTACGCATATAAATAAACATTTGTTTAAAAACTAGTAAGACTATTCAACTATAATTAAAAATAAATCAGCTCTGGCTTGATGTCTGTTCTCATTCTTCCTAAACTTGTTGGTAACATCTGAAGTTGTTGACCACTGTGTCTTTCCAGAGCACCTTGAACATATGATGACCTGTGGTGTTTTGTTCATATTGTTTGAGACAAAATTGTCAAAAAGATTAGACCTTTAAAGCTGTGCATCTGCACTGATGAAATCCATAAAGTGGCAGAGAATGAATGCCTTGTAGTTACAGTATTCATTTCATTTGTTTACTTTTATTTAAAAATGTATCATGCTGCATTTATATTAAATTTTTAAAGAGAAAATACTATTCAACACACCTATTGAATATATACAGTTTATATGCATAGGTATATCTCGATATTGTTTAAATCCATTTTTAATAATTTTATTTTCTGTGCTTCTACTGTGGGTTAAACAGTAAAATATGCGTGGCTGTATAAATGAACACCTTTTTTATTATGACTTTTGCAGTTAAATAAATAAAATTTATATTCAGTTTGAGGCTTTCATTTCTTATATTTCAAAGATGATATGAGATCATTAAAATGCCAATTGCAAATTGAAGTGTTTTATATTGAAATTGTAAACAAATTCCCTGCTCAAGTAAACTGGATAATTAAATGTTATTAAATGAGAGACAATAAGAGAGAGCTACTGTACAAAAAACAAATTAAAACATTCATAAAATGTATTTCTATTCTAAGAAGAAAAAGGTTTGGTTAATGGAAAATGAATTTCTATTATATTGAAAACACATATTAATTCCTCATATTTTTTAAAATATGATGGAACAATCAATCACTATTTATTTTACTTAGCACCTTTTATATTCTGTCACAAGGTAAAAATGAATACAGTTAAAGACAAGAATAGCACAAGTCTTGATACATTATTCAGTTCATAAGGGGTTTATTTCTTAATTTGAATTCTAGTAGTTAAAGGTTGATGTTTATGACCACTAAACTTTAGCAATACAAAGAGAGTAAATGAATTCCTTGCAAAGCCTGCATCATGATCTAAGCTTCCCTAAATCCTACAGAACTAGTTAAATAAATAAAAAGAAATACATTTGAACTTGCTGTATGATTGAGTCAGCAACATGCTTTCTAAATGGAAATGGAAGCAGAATTAAGCCTGCCCTGTATAGATTGATAAACAGATGCTAAGCCGTTGTGACACAGCTGCTACTGCTGAGGCAGGAAAAACAGGTCAAGGTTATTAGTAGAAAGTACAGTACCGGCTTATTGCTCCAAGCAACAAACATGCATGTGGACCTAAACGTAACCACAGCGTTGACTTTTAGTCATTGTGTGGAAGAATTTAAGTATTAGAGTGGCATATAAGCATTTGATTTTTTGTTGATTATGTTATGATTAAACACAACTTACTTTAAAAATGTTTAAAATGTGTAAGGGAAATATGACAGCAACAGATACTTAGGCAGGATATTATGCTAGTATTTTGTTTGTGTTAAGTGACAATGATAAGGTTTTGCACTTCATATTACAACATTTCTTTCCTATATATTCAGTTGTTTAGAACATATAAAACAATCCTACAATCCTGTTTTTTCAAATGATAAAGCAGTTAAGCTTTCACTGCCTTGCCTCACTCACAGATGTTGCTACAACTCAGCACTAATCACTGCACCACAGCTCTAACCTAAAAATCATTATCCTAATTAAAAGCAAACTTCTCTAATGCTGCATCCAGTATATGATTACACTTTATGTTAAACTGCAGCATATATCTGGAATATGATTGTGAATATACCTTAAGGCAATGGTCTTCCCAGTCACCAGAACAAAGTGTAATCAAGGATCTATGGGAAAACATAAAACATGTTGATCAAAATCAAGATCCACAGTCAGTTAATCTGTAACAGCAATGGAGCACAATGGGCCACCATTCCTGTGCTGCAATTTAAACAATTGTTTGAGTCAACATGCTGACAAATTTAGGTTGTTCTGAGGATCAGTGGACAATCAGTTCTCTGTTAGTTAGGTACATCTAAATTGTGACTTGTTATAAATAATGTTGAGTTTTTCATTGGACTTCTTTCTCTCTTAAAACCTTCTAAATGTAGGTTACTATTATGCTTTTGTGCTTTAGACATTAGCCATAACTACATGCATTCCACTTGTTTGCATGACCTTATTTCATCAGAATAAGGAATTTACCAGATAAAACTTTGTTCACAGTGGGGAAGCTTCCGCATGTGCCTTCCCATTGTAAAATAAATGTATACTTACTTTACCGCTTGGTCATCCAGTATTCCCTATATATAGAGGGCTAGTTTCTTCTTTGCATTGATGCTTCTGGCATAGACTAGCCACCAATACATGTTATATGCTGCACAGGTCAGGTCAGGTTGGGGAGCATGCACTGGTACAGCTCGTTGCCACACCCACCACACAAAGAAACAGCTTGTGATCCTGGTTGGCAACCCCCCCAGAGAGACACAAGGTCCACTCCCACACCCCAGAAATGACAATCTATCTGCCACAGGTTTGTGTTATGCAGGCATCCCCTTGGCCTGATCTAGCCACTCAGGTCCTCAACAATGAGGATCCCATGAGCCAACTAATGCTCCCTCACGAGGCAGGTAATATGTATTGTCAGGGATACCACAATATGTTTTTACCATTATAATTTCCACAGAATAATATTGGAATTTTAAAAAATAATTTGTTATTTATTAGGCATCGTGATTGATTTCAGAAATATTTTACAACTTATTAGATTTAAATATCAACTTATACAACTTTATTTTCAATGGGAAATACCAGCAGGCCAAAAAAAGACAAAAGCAAAATCTGATTTGCACAAGTAGGTGTTGGTGGTTTTTTAATGTATTGCAAGACAGCCATCTCCAATTCCTAAGTTGTCTCAAGTCTCTGCAGTAAGTGGTGGTACAAGAGTATTCTCACTCTTTAGCACTCACTACAGTGATAGTCTTGTGCGCCCAGATGTGATTCTCAAAAGAGAATACATGTCTGGGGACACCATATTAAAACATTTGTAATGAATAGCGGTGAAATCTGGTGCCGCAAAGGCTACACCCACAGAGCTTCTTCCTAAAACACCTATCCCCTAATTCCTTCAGTGTGAAACTGAATAAAACACTTGACATTGAAAGAAAATGAAAAGCTAAAACTACTGTTATCCATTCAGGAGGTTAGTAGCACAAAGTAGCTGAAAGTTAATGATTAATTTGTACATTGTAATGACACAGACAGACAGACAGACATAAACATACGTACTCCTCTGCAGCCACATGCATTTGAGAAGTGCTGTTTGTTGTGGTATCTTTCTGTCATTTTAACTATTGCATCATTATATGACATTACAACAGAAAACAGATTTTAGATAAGCATTGTGGTCTACGCATATAATATGTGTTAAAATGCTGTTGCTATATTCTGCCATGGTGTATATGTATTTACAATTAGACAGTAATGTTAACTTCCTTTAGTTATTTGTTTAGATGTACAGTCAGAAGGTGGGTGATGTGCAGCCTTGCCTATGCCTTTATTTTCCTTTGGCTCTTCGTTATCAGTTATCTTAACAGCAGTCCTTTTGACAGGGTATAACACACTGTTTTTTGCAAATGCATATTTTGCAGTTCATATTTTCACAAGCATAGTTGTCAATTCTTTTAAGCTCACATTGACTCCTACATTATTTTTGTAATTGTGAACAACAGACAGCACAAACAGCACCTGTAACAATGTATTGTTCACATTTACTACTCGTCCATTGATGTCTTCGAAAGCCAGGGTGTAATCTGTTGTTGCAGAAAGGTTTTTTGCATGCAAAAGGTTATGTTTATTTTTAACATGTGCTCTCTGTACACGCAACACACATTTATACGTTGAATAGGATTTTTTTTAGGAAACTTTTTGACTGTTCTTTAGTGAAAAGTCAAGCAAAATGACACCTTTTTTGGCTAACTAAAAAGATTACAATATGCAGGCTTTCAAGGCAACTCAGGCCCCTTCTTCAGGCAAGATGACTGTTCTTTGTAATCAAAAGCTCACTCTTTGTGGAACCAGGGTAACAAGAGCCCCATTACTCTTTGTAGTTCAAATCACTGCCTCTACTTTGATTCCCCCTGCTTTATGAGGCATTGGATTGGTTTAGAACTTCAGTAAGCTGTCTAATTGTTCCCACCCACTTTTAAACAAAATTCATTCATGGTTGTCTCCAGATGTATATATTATACGTCTGGCTTCAGTGAGACTACTATAGTGAGGGAAATTGAGAGATAAGTTCTCCCCTGCATTTGTGCTCTGTCTTACCCACTTTAAAGAGATAACACATGAAGATAAACTTCTTTACCTTATGTACTCTTACTTGGTCTCACTTGCTCTGGCCATGAGACAGAGAAAGATTTGTACCTCCCTACTCTCTCATCCTCACTGCTGTACACAGTAAAGTGTATGAAAGAGGAAGACAAAGATTTTTTGAACTCTCACTCCAGAAATTTAACATGGGTTTAAACTATAACAATAAACTAAACATGATGGTTCTGCAGTATAACAGAATGGGGCGTAGCAACTGTAAAAAATACAGCCTCTGCCATGCAAGAACACACAAACTGATGGTTTCTGCTATTCAAGACTACAATCCAAGATGATATGATAATTTTATAAAAATAATGATAAAATATACTCGGATAAAATGATCAGATGCACAAAAAATTAGGGAAAAAATGGCATCTGCATATGGTATATATATGTTATGTCATTCCAAAGAAAGTATCTCTGATTTCAGACAAGGTTTTACTGTATTTTATTTCTATTTGATTGAAGTTAAAGTAATCATATCTCTACTAGCAAAAATGTATCAGTCTGTTACTTCTTCACCATCATTACTGTTTTAACAATTATTTTCTGGGTTTACCCAAGTTGGCTCGTTTAGCTTTCATAAATCAGATATATATCTCCGAACCACTCCTAGACCCTTTACCCACCAATGCTAGACAGACCATATTAGAAGTCAGAATAGGGTACAGCTCCCAGAATTTCTTCCATGCGCCTCTCATCCTCACTATCAACATTGTGCCTGTACTATCACCTACGCTTCTTAGGTAACCTAAGTAAAAATCCTTCGCTGATTTCTAACTTCATGTTTAATACATTCTGTGCCCCCCCCCACACACACTTTCTACAAACAAAGGTCACACTTGCTGCCTGCAAACTACTCTTCATAGCACTGTATCTTTTATGCATGAATTTCAGACTAGACTGAGTTTCTCTCAATACCTTTAGCACACATCCCACATGGCCATGTACCAAGCCTCCTCTTGGCCCGCTGCGTGTCTCTTGGATTTGCACAAATAAATCGGTACTGCAACTATGATACATAGAGCAATGAGAGAAGTTGCAAAGTCAACCGGAATTTTCAAGCAAATTATAGAAGAAAAAATTATCTAAATCTGTTAACTAGTTCTCTCATGAAAAGCGGACATACGTACATTCAGACAGACAGACAGATGTTGGATTTTATATATATAGAATTGGAGACACTTGTGCGGGCGGCACGGTGGCGCAGTGGGTAGCGCTGCTGCCTCGCAGTTGGGAGACCTGGGGACCTGGGTTCGCTTCCCGGGTCCTCCCTGCGTGGAGTTTGCATGTTCTCCCTGTGTCTGCGTGGGTTTCCTCCGGGTGCTCCGGTTTCCTCCCACAGTCCAAAGACATGCTGGTTAGGTGGATTGGCGAGTCTAAATTGGCCCTAGTGTGTGCTTGGTGTGTGGGTGTGTTTGTGTGTGTCCTGCGGTGGGTTGGCACCCTGCCCGGGATTGGTTCCTGCCTTGTGCCCTGTGTTGGCTGGGATTGGCTCCAGCAGACCCCCGTGACCCTGTGTTCGGATTCAGCGGGTTGGATAATGGATGGATGGATGGACACTTGTGAGGTCCAATGCTCCTTCTTAACCACTCAGGTTTGTTGATGAAGGGCATCTGATAATGCCACATCTGTATGGCATCAAAGCTCAACCCAGATTCATTTCAATTTGTAGCTTTAAACAGGCAGAACAAACTGCCCACATTCCTCCCTCCATTTAAAATTCACAAAGTGCTTAATAAACGTTTAAAAACTCTGCTGCTTTGTGAATTTATGTCTAACTGATATTAGCTGTTAGATTTTGTAACCTGTGAAATGTAATTAGCTTGTATTTTGTTCTGTGATGTTCACTTCTGGTAATTCATTTTGTAACCTTGTCCTGTAACACTTGTTCTCAAACTGTCCTCTAGACTGATGTTTACTTGATTATGTTGACCTCATTTATAAGTCGCTTTGGATAAAATTGTCTGCTAAGCAAGTAAATCTAAATGTAATAAAGTGTCCTTATTAACCTTTGGGAAATACAGTACTGTGAAAAAGTTTTAGGCAGGTGTGAAAAAATGCTGTAAACAAAGAATGCTTTCAAAAATTGAAGTGTTAATCATTTATTTTCATCAATCAACAAAATGCAGTGAATGAACAAAAGAGAAATCTAAATCAAATCAATATTTGGTGTGACCACCCTTTGCCTTCAAAACAGCATCAATTCTTCTAGGTACACTTGCACACAGTTTTTGAAGGAACTCGGCTGGTAGGTTGTTCCAAACATCTTGGAGAACTAACCACAGATCTTCTGTGGATATAGGCTTCCTCACATCCTTCTGTCTCTTCATGTAATCCCAGACACACTCGATAATGTTGAGATCAGGGCTCTGTGGGGGCCATACCATCACTTCCAGGACTTCTTATTCTTCTTTACGCTGAAGATAGTTCTTAATGACTTTGGCTGTATGTTTGGGGTCGTTGTCCTGCTGCAGAATAAATTTGGGGCCAATCATACGCCTCCCTGATGGTATTGCATGATGGATAAGTATCTGCCTGTATTTCTCAGCATTGAGAACACCATTAATCCTGACCAAATCTCCAACTCCATTTGCAGAAATGCAGCCCCAAACGTTCAAGGAATCTCCACCATGCTTTACTGTTGCCTGCAGACACTCATTATTGTACCGCTCTCCAGCCCTTCGACGAACAAACTGCCTTCTGCTACAGCCAAATATTTAAAATTTTGACTCATCAGTCCAGAGCACCTGCTGCCATTTTTCTGCACCCCAGTTCCTATGTTTTCATGCATACTTGAGTCACTTGGCCTTGTTTCTACGTCGGAGGTATGGCTTTTTGGCTGCAACTCTTCCATGAAGACCACTTCTGGCCAGACTTCTCCGGACAGTAGATGGGTGTACCTGGGTCCCACTGGTTTCTGCCAGTTCTGAGCTGATGGCACTGCTGGACATCTTCCGATTTCGAAGGGTAATAAGCTTGATGTGTCTTTCATCTGCTGCACTAAGTTTCCTTGGCCGACCACTGTGTCTACGATCCTCAATGTTGCCCGTTTCTTTGTACTTCTTCAAAAGAGCTTGAACAGCACATCTTGAAACCCCAGTCTGCTTTGAAATCTTTGTCTGGGAGAGACCTTGCTGATGCAGTAGAACTACCTTGTGTCTTGTTGCTGTGCTGAATCTTGCCATGACATGAAACTGTCTTCCACAACCTCACCTTGGTAGCAGAGTTTGGCTGTTCCTCACCCAGTTTTAAGCCTCCTACACAGCTGTTTCTGTTTCAGTTAATGACTGTGTTTCAACCTACGTGTGACATTGATGATCATTAGCACCTGTTTAGTATAATTGGTTGATCATACACCTGACTATAATCCTACAAAATCCCTGACTTTGTGCAAGTGTACCTATAAGAACTGATGCTGGTTTGAAGGCAAAAGGTAGTAACACCAAATATTGATTTGATTTAGATTTTTCTTTTGTTCGCTCACTTTGCATTTTGTAAACTGATAACAATAAACAATCATTATTTATATTTATGAAAGCATTCTTTGTTTACAGCATTTTTTCACACCTGCCTAAAACTTTTGCACAGAACTGTACAATCCCCACTGCATCATCCCCAGATCTTTGTTTTAATTACTTAAACCTCACAAATTAAACATTTAGTGTCAGCCATGCAAATGTAATGGGTGAGCCATTTATAGGAATGTTGTAGAAATCATTTTGTTTTGAAAGTATCAAACAATGAATTGCTGCTATGTACTAAAAGATGGGATGGAAATAGTAAAAAAAAACAAACAAACAAAATCAAAAAATAAAAGCTGATTTTTAATAGATCCATAATATATTGCAGTGGAAAATTTTTCCTGCATCTCTGGTATATATACCATATACAGTAGCTTTGTGGGTCAGTTATTATCAGGTAACAATGTTAAATGTAGTTGATTCATAGTTTTATTAAACTGACATCCTTTTGTGCAGTGTACACTTTCTGACAATACCCATATGGGTTGTGTTCTGTTACACTTAGAAGATATGCATTTTAGTTTAATTGTCATTACTAAATTGATCCAGCATGAATCAGTATGTCATGTGAAGTACATGTGTCTAGTCCAGATCTGCTTCCTGCCTGGTGTCTGATGATGCTGAGGCAGGCTCCAAGTCTTTAAAAACACTGTATTGGGAAAAGTGAGTGCAGAAAATAGCTACTTTTTATAATTGATTAGTTATTAGCTGGTAAAAGATTGTAAACCTAATGGAAAAAGCAAAGACATACAAGAAAGTTCCTGTACAGTAACACTGTTCCTGCTTTTTTAAATTTAGACTCTAAATTTTGATTCATTTATCTGATCTTAGAATTCTTTTTTTTTTCAAAGTAATTAAGAACTATGACTTAGCTGCTGTATATGTAATATTTTAACATGCTGCTTACAATACATTTCTTTTAAGAGAGATTTTGCATTATCATAAACTGTAATTAAAATGCATAGAATCAAAGTAGACATTTAGATGTAGAAGATATGTGTTTTAATTTTTACAAAAAAGGGAAATCAGACACTTTCTAAATTTTTATATGTGAAAGTGCTTTTTGCATATACAAAAATTTTATGTTTAACTCCCATATATAACTACTTTTCAAAAACATGTATAGCCTGGAGATATAAATTTCCAGTTATAGTTAAATGTTTACTGCCAGATTAGGGAGGTTACATGCTGCATATAATGTATGTTTTGATAACTTTATTGGCTTAGCTTTAGGTTTTTTATTGTTTGTATGGTATACAGTACAATAACTAGTTCCTGGAAGTGATTTTATATGATAATTAAATGCCATTACATTGATTCTGAAAATGTCTGTTTTCAGTAGTCTTGGCCTCAATCTTAGTTGGTATGTGCAGCTCTTTAATACATACATATGCATTAGATGTAACAAAATGAACTGAGTTTGGTTTAGAATTAGAGGTTGCATGCCATTAGGGCAATTGCTCAAAAAAGGACATCATTACCCTATTGTTTGGTGTTGCAGATCCAAATTTGGGATAACTAACAAGTAAGAAGAGAGTAAAGATTTAAAAATGAACATTAAACGTATTATGAATAAATGATTAATAGACATGATGATTGAACATTATAGCATAATAAGATTGAGGGAAACAGGTGAGAGGATATTAGAGAATTGAGATCACAAAGAAAAAGACACAATCTATGAAATGCACAACTTTCCAGTGGATCTATCTGCAAAGGAAGATGTTCTGCCTGGAGGCATGGAACAGGGCCCATTGTGCATTTCCATTAGATACATCCATACATTTTCTGCACACATACCACTGATGCTGGCCTATTTATGAAAGGTTGTTGAAAGAGGTTTCAGACTTAATTGAAAAGATGTGTTTCTGAAGCAAAGTAACTTCAAAAAATAGCTTCAAAATGTGTTTTAATGGATTGAAAATCAGTTGCTTTAGTGTGCCGCTGGTATTATTAGGAGGCTGAGCAGATGGGTTAGGTGCATTAATACGGCTAGAAGAAGTCTTTCAACATGTCACTTGGCAAACACATGTGGTGTGTTTCAACACAGTCTATGTGGAATGAAATTAGAGGCCTTTATAAAGGTTTTGATCAGTATGAATTACTTGGACTACTGCATTCATATTGAATTACGCTTTATTTCACAATAATTTAAAAGCATCGTAGACTTGTCTATTTTTATTATCATTATTATTTTTTTTGCCTTTACCATTAAGGCAATAAAGAAACATTAATACACATTTTATTCAAAAATAAACCTTGGCACAAGTGTTTAAATAAGATACTATTAAATAATAAAGTATCAAAAAAGCTACAAAATGTCAATGAGGTAAAAAATGAAAACAGGTCCTCGAGTAGACACTGTGGGATAGTTACTAAATTAATGGATCTTAAATCCCTAATGTTGCTGTTTCAATCTTCACCACTCTGTATACTTGTCTTCACCATAAAACAGCACTTTATAAAATAAACATTGCTTGTTATTTTGTAATAGGAGACACGGCTATCGATATAATTTATCATGAATACTCACAACATATTATTAAATATATTATGAGGGGCCAGTAATGAGGTTTGGAATTTGTCTTTAGTGGAGTTTGCCAATGAATGCAAATTTTAGATTTGTAGGATTCTTCGTTATTTATTTCTTAGCTTGGTAGCTGTACTGACAATGGGTGACACTGTGTGAACTGAAAACCTATTCACAACAAGGAAGGTTGAAGTAAATGATCCAGCCCACAGCCTTAAAAATAAACAGCCTTTGGAAATTTTAATATAAGCATAAGTTCCCTGTCCCAAAAGGTTAATCTACAGACAGTACAGATAATGTTAAGGTGATTTCATGCATTCGTACATCTCTAACTTTAGAGGAGTTCTGGATGTTACAGGATACGATGATCTGTAACCATTTCATCAAACACAGTAACAATTTTAAAATTTACAAAATTCATTTACTTATTAAGAATAATTTGACATCTGCAAAAGCAGTCAAAATTGCATTCATTGTTCAATCTACATATTTTTGTGGTGATGGAGCTCTAAAACCACCTAGCTTCCACTATTATTTCATAACATTTTGGCCTACCACTGCCCAAATTCAGTACATCTGGCAGAAAAGAAAAAGTGCAGCTAGTGCAGCAGCAATATGCTCAATAGCACAGTGGAAACTATGGACCATGTTCTCGTGTGTTCAGAAATATCCCACACATGTACAGAAGTGTCATAGCTGTAGTAAATGAAATCAATTTGTTGATATGTCTTTATACCTCCATCACTTTACAGAGATAGTATTCAACTATAATTCACAATATGACTTTGATGCCAGCTGCTTTCAAGTCACAATCGATTTAAAGCATTTATGCTTTGCTCTTTTGTTAGATACTGGTGCTTCTATTTCCCTGTTGCATATAAACAAACTTCCAGTTCCTTTCAGTTCCATTTTTACCCCAACTACCACCATTGGCTATGGCTAAGGAGACTCAGAAATGTTACTTGTGGGTTCAGTCCAGCTCACTGTTCAGTCACCCAGGACTCCAATCTTATGGTGGTTACGAAATGTCTTGTAGCCGGCATTATACTGCATCATCATCCTTATGCAGTTTGAAAGGTCCTATTTGTAGGCAAATATCTACTTTCCACTTCAGAACTGACAACAGTTTTATGTGTTCATTCTTGTTTAAAACTCGATCTCAGACAGAGTTATTTGCAAGTGCCCCTCCACCTTAGTAGTCAAGAAGTTGTAGCTTTTGTGACAACAAGCAGTTTTCAGAAAGTTATATCTTCTGTGCTTGCTTCTCTTCCTGATGTGGTGCATGGTCCCACTGTCACTGTTCACAACAAATGTCTTCACGTGTTTTTCAGCCCTCAATGTTTAAAATATTTGTGTTTGTGGTGCCACTGTTTGATTTTTGAGGACTTTTTGACATATGAGAGCCATCAACTGCAGCCAGGGTCACTCCCTTCCTTGGTATGGCAATTTACGCTTTAAAGTATCTACTTCAAGATTCCGCCATTTACTGCTCCACTGCCCCAGTTCCTATAAAAATATGAGCCACAGCAGTCATGTGTTATGTGTCCTCAAATTCTGGTTCATTGTTTGATTCATTCGAGTGTGAAAATATTAATGTTTTGGTTTCAGACCAGCCTCCTGAATTTGAGCATATAAGATGTGATATTGTCTAGATGCTGCACCCACTCCTTCAAACCATCATATCCTTAAAGGAAATACCTTATCTGAAATTGCAGGCCTCACACAGTATTTGAGGGCCTGTTACCCTTTTCTAAAGTAAAGGATGAACTCTTCTGCTGGAACAGGTTCAAGAAAGCAAAAAAAAAAAAAAAAAATCAGCCAGGAATCATCCATACAGTACTTCCATGTAATTTACACTTTAGTTATATCACTGGAAATATCTTAATGTACAGTAAATTTTACAACACAATACAACCAGTTGTACTCTACAATAATGTAAAATGAAGTTCAATAACTTATATAATGTTTATCATGTACACAAATAAATGTTGGGTAAAACTTACAGGAAATTGAATCAAATGAACAATTATATTTAATTTGAAATCGTATATATTGAGTCAATTGAAGTAAACAAGATGAATAGATAGATTGGTATGGGTGGCTTAATGACTGTCCACATCAACTTTTATAAACTTTTAAAAACAACTTGTGCAAAAATGTTTCAAATCAATAAGACTAAATGAAGTCCTGCGGTGGGTTGGCACCCTGCCCAGGATTGGTTCCTGCCTTGTGCCCTGTGTTGGCTGGGATTGGCTCCAGCAGACCCCCGTGACCCTGTGTTCGGATTCAGCGGGTTGGAAAATGGATGGATGGATGGATGGAAAACTAAATGAAGCAGATTGTAAAACTCCTGATTCAATTAAACAATCTCTATGGCAGTTATCATTGAACACAGGTCAAACAAGGGATAAGTACTATATCAAACTGGATCAAAAACAATAGGCCTTGAGCTTGTAATAAGACTAACATAATAAAACTTGTCTGCAGAAAATAGGTCAATTTTTTCAGAAGTTATCAGTGTACATTGGTCTTGGTGTTCAGGCGAATGTATTAGAAACCACTTATTTTAAAGTGTTCTGTCTTTGCTGGACTGTTCTCACCCAGGACCTCTAAACAATGCTAAAAACACAAAATTTACTAATGAAATTTGTAATTTTAAGACATGAAAATTAATTTCAGTTTTCCAAAGACACATATACACATACAGACACTGTTCTAAAACCAAGTTTTCTCAACATTTTGGTCGAATCAGAATCTGAACTTGATAGTTTATTTTTGACCACATCACTAAACTAATTAAAATCCTGCATAAGATATTCCTGTATAGGCACACTCACTGTTACATACACGTATCTTTAAATTTATCTTTAGTAATGTATTTGTAGTAAGTGAGGAACCCATATAAACACAGTGAGATTATGAAAAATTCATTGAGATGGCTCTTCAATCAATATTCTAACTGGGGCCCATCTTGGTGGTTCAGCAAAGCTACTCTGAAAAAAGGGAAATTATAATAAATAAATAAACAGTGAAGCAAACTTGTCATTCACATGATTTTTTTTTTTAGAATGGAATTCAGGTTGTGGATGCCATAGTGGCATTTAATTAACCCTTCTACCTCATAGCTTCAGGGACCAGAGTTCATTGACCACTATCCCCTTGTCTACATAGTCTTTCTCAATAGTGTTCTGGTGGGCTAACACCCTATGCATTGCTGTTTTTTGCCTTGTGTACAATGCAATATTGAAAGCATATTGAAATAGTAGAAGGATTGAGGTTGATGAGGACAAATGTAAGAAATAAGAAACACGGAAAGATAACACATTTATTAAATTAAAGAAACTTCATACATATATAGTCACACGCATGCACATAGGAGACAGTTTAAATGCTTAGGTGATGGGGTTGGCGCCACGTGATAACACTTTCTCTTTTCTTCCCACTGCAGACTGGAAGACTGATTGCTTTTCCACCATCCATGTTGCCTCTGGTGTCTGTCTGCCTGGACTTACCTCTTCCTGCTGAAAGTACAACTGGAAGCTCCACCATTTTCTGATCAAACACAACCAAACTCCCAACTGAAAAGACACATTTGTTAACACAATTAATTGTGCTTTGATTTCTTCTATGAAAATCAGTTGTACAGGGTTTGCCCATGGGTGCCCAAACACTCTTTACTGTCTCTGCTTGTTATTAATACAAATATGTAAACAATATATGTACAAATATACTGTATAAACATTATATTATTCAACAAAACAAATACACATTATATATAATCTACTTGTGTGTTTGAAACACAATAGATTTAGTTGCTGATTAATGGAACAATATTACACAAATGACAGAGGCACACTAACGTCAGTGTGAAATCATGAATGAAAACATGACCTTGTTCCTTATATTACCATTTTCTTTCTTCCACTCCTGACCTAAGCACACCTAACTGAAACTAAAAGCTTTTTTGCTATGGCTTTCCCTATGTGTGAAGTTGGGTGCCTGGATACCAAACAAAAGAGAATGTCTGCTGCTCAGGGGGCTGTTTCTAACACAACAACTGAGGCAACTGATGACATTAAAACAGAACTTGTGGTCCAGAGGATGATTGTCTTTCATGGTCCTGGAAAAGCTGTTTGCCATGATGGGGTCTAAGTGATGCACCTAGAATTATACATTCTTTAACCTTACAAGCCCTTTTGATCATATGCACACTGAAACCTCCTGCGTTTTAAAACATGGTGCCAACTTCTCTATAGAAACCTGGGTTTTCTCTTTATAGTTGTTGTAACCTTGCTTTTCTTAATTTACCTCTTGATTCACTTAAATTGTTGATTCTTACTGCCACTCCACTCTTATTTCTATTATGGCCACTACTACCCTTTCTCCTATATTCCTGATCATTGGTATGTCTCCAATGTAGATAGATAGATAGATAGATAGATAGATAGATAGATAGATAGATAGATAGATAGATAGATAGATAGATAGATAGATAGATAGATAGATAGATAGATAGATAGATAGATAGATACTTTATTAATCCCAATGGGAAATTCACATCTCCTGGCTGCTGTCACTGTCCTGCTCCACAGACAGATTGAGGAGATCGTTCCTCCCCCAAACTATGCGACTCTTTAATTCCACCAGGGGGGGTAAACGTTAATATTTAACATTATACATAGTTATTGTCTGTTTTTTTTCACCTGTATTATTATCATTCTTTAATTTAATATTATTTATTGTATCAGTATGCTGCTGCTGAAGAATGTGAATTTCCCATCGGGATTAATAAAGTATCTATCTATCTATCTATCTATCTATCTATCTATCTATCTATCTATCTATCTATCTATCTATCTATCTATCTATCTATCTGGTTGAATTATTATTATTATTATTATTATTATTATTAAAACAGTTTTAGATTGATATTTCTTATGTGATTCTATGCATAATCAAAGGGAAGGATGTAATAGTTTATTTGAATGATGTATGGATATATCAGGTATCCCAGAATCCGTCTAAAGCTAAACAACTTCTGTGCTAAGCATAGCAGCTGTACTTTTGACCTTGCCTTGTACAGTCTGAATAACGATGGCTGAATAAGGATCATGAACTGCAGTTAGGCCTGGCTATGTCTGATACTGAATGATAAAATCAGCCAGCCTAATAAGTACTGTATAGTTACAGTATATGATTAGGTTAGTATAGAGTGTTTAATCTACATGTTATGTCTATAAAAGAATGAGTCTGGGTCTACTCATATAACAACCAAATTTTGTAAACAGTGTTCTGTTCTTCTTCTTACCAAGATTTTGGTTACTAAAGCTCTGTTTCTCCTGCTTAACAAAGGGTTATGCTTGTTCCTTACATAAGAGGTCACTGGTGAGGTCTTGTTAGTGGAAGCAGAATAATATAAAGAATCATTTCTAAAAATGTATTTTTGAATTAACACTTTCATTTTCCATTTGGTCAATCATTTTTCCAAACCTATTTTAATCAATTATTCCAGCATGAGAACTGCACTTTGCCAAAGGCTACTTTCATAGCATCTGGCAAAAGGTAGAAACAAAGCTGGTCAGTCCATTGTTAGACACATTCATGTATGCATTCTTTCAAAATTATACCAGGTCACCCCAATCAAATTAATATTCAAGTCCTGTGAGTCTACAAAATCAAATGCATTTTTGTGTGACAAATAGAATAAAAAATAAAAAGGCAAACTGGTACAGATTTAAAACATGATAAAGAGAGGGAATGTGACTGCTAAGATCTCCTATACATAACAAATGATGGCTTCTTGTTTAAGTGGGGGGAAAATTAAACTGAAAATACTCTATTAAAGTTTAAATATATCCAGCAACCTATTACTGTTGCCTCTCAGTTGCAAGGTTCTGGGTTCAGTTCAGGTCATTGTGTGCAAAGTTAGCAAATTCTCCCCCCATTCCTTTATGGCCTTTATTTGGGACCACTGATTTTCTCCCACATGAGAAATTTGCTTTAGATTGACTGGCAAATCTAAATTCATCCAGTATAAGGAAGTATGGATGTGTAAGAGTATAAGCGAGAGTGGCTTTAAATGCAATGCTCTGCCTTGCAACAATCTAACTGTATATCAAATTGTGAAGGCTTATAAAATGAATAAATGAAAAATTAAATGGTAGGTTAGTACAGTGTGAGAGCCACATGTGAGATCTAACTTACAACTTTCTAGCTTTAAAAATTGCTTCTTACTTAATAAGCACCACCATTTTATTTAATTTGATAATTAGATTATTTTTAAGAACTACTTCTTTTACTAAAATGTGGTGATAACATTTCTGAAATTTGTATACTGATCGATCAATTATTGAACCCAATTAATTCCATTCAGGGAACTAGGAAACTCCTGCCAATGCAAGGCAGGAACAAACCCAGAACACAGCATGTACCAACTCACCAACCCAAACAAGGTATATTTACTGCAACCCATTAATGCAACAGGCATATCTTTGAAATATGGCAAGAACATCAGGGTACATTGAGAAAACTGCCACACAGGCATAGACTATAAAAACAGATGTCAGGCCAGGAGTGAAAATCGGAAACTGTAAAGCAGCAATGCTAACCACTTTGTCATTATACCAGCTACAGTATATACTGTATATATGTTTTACATTACTAAAAAAAATAAGTCATTTCATAGATGTATGATTCTAAATAATGCACTCTTTACACCACTGAAAATTATTACAACACTATGTTACCTGCCAAAGACAAGTAATAGAATAAATGTAAAATATTAGATATCTCTTTCCTTACCTGTACTCTCAGAGCTCCTCCTACACCTTTCTTCGGTGTCTTGTGTTTCTCAGCCCCTCCCTGCACTTACTCCCTAGATTGCCTTCCCATAAAGTCTGCACTGGCAATCGGAAGGTTGCCGGTTCGAATCCCATAAATGCCAATAGGGACTCTGCTCTGTTGGGCCCTTGAGCAAGGCCCTTAACCTGCAATTGCTGAGCGCTTTGAGTAGTGAGAAAAGCGCTATATAAATGCAAATAATTATTATTAAAGATTGCTTCTCAAACTCTGTCATTTCAAGGCTCTTTGCTCTCTTCCTGTCTGCTTTTTGACTTCTGCAAATGGTAGTTGGCTTCCATTACCCACTGTGAAAACAACATTCATATTCTTGTGAATGCTTCCCATCTTTGAAGGCGACTCTCAGTGTTCCTCCTATGCCTTTCCTTGGTATCCCTGTGTGTCTCAACCTCTCTTGCTCAGTGCATCCTCTCTTGAGCTAAACTATTCATGATAAAGCAAAACTGACCAATCCGATTTCTTGGAGGGAACAGATACATGTGCAAAGACAGTAGTATTTTATTATACTGTATATTAGATTCTACTGTTAAATTTTGGAAGAAGCTTTTGTGAATGATTCTACATAATTAGAGTAACAGCAATGTATTTGAGGTAAACATAAAACAGCGTAATATGTTGGGATTAGTGAGCCACCAACAAGCAGACTAAGTACATGAAGAATAGATATGTTTCATTGCAGGGTGGAAAGAGTTGCATTTACACCTTGCACATCCATTTGGACATGTGATTTTGTGGATCTGCCTGGCTTTAACTACTAAGTAACATTAACTATAAAGTGTCAGAGAAACAACCTTTCCACCCATTTTCTAATGTATTAACCTGACTCAGAGTAACAGAAAGCTGGTGCCCATCATGGAAACACTGGAAATAAAGTGAAAACCAGTCTTGAATACAGTATCAATCCATGGCATGGCACTGTCACTCCCACGCCTATATTCCCATACAGTATATACTAATTTGCTATTTACAGAGTTTGCATGTTCTCCCCATGTCTGCGTGGGTTTCCTCTGGGTACTCCGGTTACCTCCCACAGTCAAAAGACATGCAGGTTAGGTGGACTGGTGATTCTAAATTGTCCCTAGTGTGTGCTTGGTGTGTGGGGGTATGTATGTGTGTGCGCGCCCTGTGTGTGGGCTGGCACCCTGCCTGCAGTTTGTTTCCTGCCTTGCACCCTGTGTTGGCTGGGATTGGCTCCAGCAGACCCCTGTGACCCTGTAGATAGGATATAGCGGGTTGGATAATGGATGGATGCTATTTACAGTAGCCAACTGACCTGATATGCATGTCCTTAGGTGCACTCAAGAAACAGAAGAAAAGCCATATAAACAAAAGAAGAATATGTAAACTTCACAGTCAGTGACTAAGTCGGGATTTGAACCCTTGACTCCAGAGCCATACTTAATCCAGCACATAAATCAATTCTTCCATCCATCCATCCATTTCCTGAACCTGGTATGGACAAACATGGTTCTGTTTTAGTTGCAAAACAAAAGGATGTCTTGAGTCTACATCATTTAGCACACTCCTGCATACACTAGGCCAGTTTAGACCTAATAGCAAAATTAATCTAACATACATGTCTTATGAATTAAACTGAGGTACCTACAGAATCTCATGGCTACATAATTAGAATGTACACTCTCCACACAGACAGTGAGTAGGCCTAGGCTCAAACCCAGCTCTCTGTAGCCTCAAGGCACCCATACTGATGCACCCATGATACCAAAAAGCTTTTTAGACATATTAATTTTAGCAAACTTACTTTACATTAAAATGTACAAAATCATTTAAATGCTTTCACTTTATTAAAAAGCACATTGTTTCCTGGACATCTGACTTTCATATTCATTTTAATAAGGAAAGATATTTTCCGTCTTTTTCAAATTATTTCTTATAACTAGTACAAATATCTAAGATAAGCCATAAAGTGTATGCTGCTAAGAAAAAAAGCCATGACTAACTGATTTAACAACAACACAGTGGGTAAACATTTACAAAATGCACTCTTTGAAATCTTGCTCATCTGGAATGTGGTAATGAATTAATACTTGCATTGAGAGAGGGCAGAAAGGAAATTGTCTGAAACAGTGGTATCCTGTAAGGATACTGCTAATTAGGAACCATTTCCTGCTGTTTGACCACTTCCAAATATTTTAGAACCAGGAGGTCTGTTTCCCAGCTTATTTTGCTTAATCAGGACCTCTTGTATGAAAATTATGTTTTACCAAAGTGTCCTTCTTTATATTGTGTTGTAGCTTTTTGTTATCCTGTATGTTGTTTCTTTATGTTTAGCATTGCTATTGCCTTTAATGAGTGAAATTCCAGAGATATCTTCAAAACATTTTGAGTAAATAAAACATAAGTATCCACAATGTGTGTGTATGTGTGTGATTGTGTGGGTGTTTAAAGATTCCTCAGACTACTGAAAGGTATCTGACCTAAGTGTGGGAATGCAGTCTAGTGCCAAATCCCCATTGTATAAAGGTGAAGTCACAGAAGTGGATTAATTCCAGAGGCCATCTGAATAAGCATAGTGTACTACAAGATTGGCCACACACACAAAAATTCTCTGATGTGGACTTTAGATAGTGACACCAAACTGGCCCTTTTAATAATGAACAGGCTCATTTCTGCAGTCACACCTAAGGTAACAGGAAGTCATGCCACACGGTGGGCTTAGTTCTCTTGGTGTAACTGTTAACTCTGACAAATGATTCAGGTAGCAGCCAAAAAGATAATATTTCTTGGCTAAATGAGATACGCAAAGTATATTGAAAGCAGGTGCTTCCACATAGGGTTTAATTGAGCATTTAACATTCCAGCACGCTCTGGGTCACATATAATAAGATATGGATCCCATGTTAAAAAAAAAAAGTATGATCCATAATTTATCACTGCTATGCTATATTTCTGTGGGCCATCTGTAAAACTACCTTGGTAGTATCTGGTTCCTCATTAAGCCATAATGAATGAAATGGTTTCTGAAAATGGAAGAAAAAATATTTTAAGGTGCGCACAGACATGCATAATATGATTATGGCTAACATACATGGCTTAAAAGTGCACAGTATGTTACCTTTATACTGACCCCAAATCTCTGAAGGATGGTGTTCCATCCTGCACCTGATGGCAAAAAAATCACTTTTGTGCAGGCCCTAAGTGAGTTCTGAAAATGGTTATAAGTATTTGTTAATTTAAGTTAATTGACTAAGACAGCTCACCTTGAAAATGTTTCAACAGTACCATTGCTAACAAGGAAGTCCAATAGAAGGCTTGTGAAAATTGTGTACTGAGATGAACTGCAAGGCTAAACAGGCAGGAAAACATCAGTCTAGATACATGATTAGTTTGATCAAGAATAGACCATTGAAAACACTAAAGAGCAGAGTGTATATTGTTGTGTAACAAGGAGCAAAAAAATAAAAAATCAATAAACCTGTAAATGTTGAAAGAGCAGCAGAAAAGAATATGAACATGCTGTTATCAGGCAATTCAGTGTTTCCTCCTGAAATCACAACCTAAATATTGATACTCTAAGTTAACTTTGCAATATCTGCATAATGTAAATTCATAGAGTTATTGATTTTTTGTATTATTTGTCCTATTAGTCTGTATCTTGGTTTTATGTTTCTACTGCTATATGTATCTAAATTTCCCCTTGGATTAATAAAGTTTATCTAATTAAATCTAATAAGATTATCAGTTAGTATCTTTATCACAATAGTTCTTTCTGCAGGGAAGGTGTATTCCAATCCACTGCAATTGAGTAGACAAAAAAACCATAAATGAATTAGCAAATTAATGAATGCAAGTTTCCCAGCAGTAAAGTCCAGGAGTGGTGCACAAGCTGAGTTTAGACTGTTTAAATCCCTGCTGCCCAGATAATAAAATAATTTTATCTGATACAGCCTGATTTTTCCATCAATGTCTGCGAAATCAAACAAGTTCTGTATTTATTAATTTCATATCATGATGCATCTTTACTAATTTTATATTGTGATGCAGCTCTGTCCTCCAGTATCTACAATAAGCCTTTTATTCACTGATGCTCAGGGCATTACTGAGTAAGGTTTAGAAACTCCTGGTTAAATCAAAGCTCAAGATAACTTTCAGTGTCTATACCCATAAACACTGCAAATGTACATTATTGGAGTAATTGCCTCACTGGTTGCTCTGCGGCACATACATTTTTTTTCTAATAAAACACAAACTAACAATACAGACAACAAAACTGGTAAAGTGCTGGGAGTGTTGGGGGCAAGTTACTTCTTATCTATCTTTTTTACCCAAACAATATTAAGTGCCAATGTAATATTAGGCTCCTTATCCATAATTTTTGTCAATAATATGAAATCAAGGTTACAGCTATTATATGAAACAATGTACTACCTTTACTTACAATTACAAAATGTCTGCAAATGTTCAGAAGACAGTGTCTCTCTGACCAAACAGTGAACTTTATTAGCTGGAAAGTTAAAGGTCTTAATCATGATCTAAAGAGAAATACAAAGTATTTTCTTATCTAACAGGTCTAAATGCCATGATAATATTTTTACAGGGGACTCACTTGAATAAAGACCAGTAATGACCAGTTTTTCGGTTGCAAAGTGATTGGACTCGCTAAATCTTTCACTCCAGCTATACAAAGAAAACTAGAGGTGTGAGAATCTTAATACATAAAAGAGTCTCATTTGTAGCATGAGACATAGTATCTGATCCTGAAGGGTGATATGTCATGGTGATGGGTAATTTATTTAACACCAGAATCCCTGAAGCCTACGAAAAAACTCGTAATCCTGCCCCACCTTAAATTCCTTCGCACCTCTCCATTAGCGTATTTTGTTTTGTAAATGTGTCGATCAGCACAAGTAGCAAGCAGCCTGCTGTCCCATCCCCTGCCTTGACAGAGCTCAACTCGAGCAAAACGTTCTCCCAGCTCAAGCCAAGGCTTCTTATCTGTTTGTGAGCTGCATGGAGCTGTACAGAGTAAATAATGCAGTATATCTTTATTTGGAATACATTTGAACATGAGTTGTAATTTCAGCATGTTTTTTTTCAATCTTGGCTCTACGCCATTGTATAGAATTTTCAAATAGTGACGTTTTCATGTATGGATGTGTGTGTGCGTGAAAGAGACAGAGACAGATTCCAGAGAAGTGGTTACTGGAATATAAAATAAACACTTTCGCAAAGGTGTAACGAAATAAGTGTACTTTTATTTAAGAATGAAACTGAATAACAAAAAATTCATGTAACAACAAGATACCAAGCAGACATGATACATGATTGTGTGTCTGCTTACACTCCTTCAGCGATATCTTTTACAGGTAGCAAAACTTTACACCGGCTGTTACCGACTGAAATCAAAGGCTTCTTCTTTTTGGGTGCATACACCGTCTTCATGGCACTGCCATATCTAAACATTAGCGTGGCAAATTGCTCACATACTAAAATGACTTTAGCTCCAGGTGGAATTCTCATTTTACTTTATGGTGCCAAGCAGAGTTGCGTTGCAATGTAGCAGTCTATTAGCCAGCAAAATCACTGTGAAGAAGCTGTCTGTTGTTACGGTCCTGACTTTGTCCAGTCTGACAGCGGTCACAGGACATTGTATATTTGATTGCCAGTACAACAAATAGTTCTGAGCCAGTATCAGCCACAACACCCACTGTGGTCATCGCTGCTTTTGTGAAAAGAATGGAGATAAATGCCATCAACTCATAGAGGGAGAGGCAAGTTCATTGTACCACGTGAATGTCACTGAGAGAATAGAAGTAAAAAATAAAAAAACAAGCACTAACTTTTACAAGTAGACATAATTTACACCGGGTGTTACAGACTCAAATGAAATGCATGTTCTTATTATATTATAGTAATAATAATAATAGAAGCTCACTACTCAAAACACAGAGTGCCTAGTCTCGAACCCAGGCCCTTTGGGTTATAAAGCAGCGGTTCTTACCTCTGCACCATTCAAGAACACGTATCAACTTCCTGTCGATTGACATTTGAGCTTGTGTTTGTAACTGATATACAGCTACATATAAATCAAATGCTTTTTTTATTCTTTGGTTATATTCTTGAATAAAAATGAACATGTTTATTTGATATTTGGGCTAAAGTCTTCACACATTATACACTTCACATCATTATTAGTGTAACATGGAAAAAGTTTCTGCTTTAGGTATGTGTTCAGCATTTCTTGCCTTGCATTTCCTTTCATCCAACATTTACCCAGATCTTTATAGACAGGGAACATGCATGATATGCATGTATTTCAAATAATGATATACTGTATTATTTACCCAATACAAATCCAGGCAGCTCTCACGCAGATAAGGAGCCTTGGCTTGAGCTGGGAGAACATTTTGCTTGAGTTGAGCTCTGTCAAGGCGTGGGATGGGACAGCAGACTGCTTGGTGCTTGTGCTTAACGACACATTTACAAAACAAAAGTTGCTAATGGAGAGGTGCGAAGGAATTTAAGGTAGGCCGGAATTACACGTTTTTTCATAGGCTTCATGGATTCTAGTTTTAAATGTAACGTAATTTTGATAAATATTTATGCACCTAATGTGGATAATAGAGATTTCACCTAAAATGTATTTGCATCAGTTCCTAATAAGAATATTCATATAATTATTATGGTCGGAGACTTTGTGTTTTAAATCCAGACCTGGGAAGGCTTTCATCTACAATGACAATAACATCTAATACTGCAAAAATGCAAAACAATTTGCAATGGATCATACTTTATCAGACCCATTGAGATTTTGAAATTCCAAACTCAAGAGCATATTCCTTCTTTTCATCATTTCAACACAGTTACTCAAGAATAGATAATAATTTATTGTCCACTATCAAATCTTGCAAGCACAACGCTATTGTAATCTCCCACCATGCCCCTCTGATCAGAGAGCTTAAATCACTATGCCCCACACACTTATTTCATAGCTGGAGTCTAAATCCATCATCAATAGATGATGAGAATTTTACAGAATTCATCTGCAAGCAAATTGATTATTGTTTTGGGACAAATGCATCCCCAAAGGTTTCTGCAGGAATACTCTGGGAAACTCTGAAGGCTTTTTTAGGAGAACAGATTATTTCATATCTCTTCTACAAACATAAATTGGAAACCAAGAAGGCATCAGAGTTAATTTGTGAAATCACCAGAATAGATCAACAATACACCTGGCCAAGCATTACTGTCTTTCCAAAGAAAAATAAGAACTTGTTACAGTGTACATCTTATAGATTTTACTACAACTTTCTTGAGACAATTCTTTGCCTCTATAGTAAACTCTTTCTGTACACTTTGTAGGCAGCATAATGCAGAAATATTTTTGAGAAGAGGTGTTCCACAAGAGCATATGTTAAACATTGATTTTGTAAAGATCATTTTCAACATCCAGAATCACTGGCAAATTAAACAAAATACTTTTATTTGGATAGTAAACTATACACAATAAAAAGATTTATTAATGTGTGTAGTTTAGTCAAGCAAAATACCTCAGTACAAAATTGTAGTTGCAAAAGTAAATGTCCTTTTCTTGAAAACTGTTTTGATTAAATTACAAATAAAGTTGATAAAAGCTAAATGGCTGCGAGTCTCAAATATGATTTGTATTTTATTCTCAGTAATTTAATATGTGTTCTCAGTTAAGTTTTGTCTTAATTTTTTTTAAATATAATTAGCCAAAACCAATCATGTTATTTTATCAACTACCTGTACCGCTAAACAGTGGCACCCTTACTCCACTAATTTTGTTCTGAATTCATCTAACATTTGCAATGTACAAATATGTATGAATAATAAAGTAAATCTGAAGGCCCTGTATTTTTAACAATTCTTTACAGATTTACACCATATGCAGAGCACTGTCTTTCAGCACCCATATTAGTATATATTTATCTACATCTGTCCCACATGTGCAGTAATGTTTTATATACAGTATATATATATATATATATATATTAAAACATTACAATTAAAACATACAATATCAAACATAAATGCACAATTTTAGCTGTTAATGGAAATTTTACAGTTTATCAATATAATATGGTATCTCAAAATTATTGTACTCGTTTTTTGTCGGGAATAATAATAATAATAATACAGCATTTTTATCTCCTATGAGGCACATCCATCCCTCATTGAAAAGGAACATATTAAGCATTCCCTGAATTTTGAATGCTGTTTAAAGCTCTTCAAGATACTAACATATTACATCTAACAGTCCTTGCTATAGTCATTACAGAATATAATGTACAGAACTTCAACTAAAAAAATTCAACTTTTTCTTTGTACCAAGACAGATTTAAATGTATGTTATTGTGTCCTTACTTTGAAAACAGAGCATCTTATATTATGTGACTTGCCATAAAAAGGCATTACCAGTGAATTTCACATTCCATCTACAAAAAGATAGCTTTGATGATGTTTAAAGGTTAGGGGTTGAAAGTTATTTGGGACTGCTGAATAATCATTGAAGGAGAATTTGAATGACATAAAAATAGTGTTTTGAAGCTAGTTTGGAGATGCTCATACTTTGGGGACTTCTCCTGTAACTTAGATGTAGGTTTAATTCCCCATTGTAAACTCAAATGAATGCACTGTAACTCCCACCCTCGAACATTCCATACACCACATAAACTAATACTACAGGCATATGCCTTTCTCTGGCTTTCCAACGCTATCTACTGGGTCTCACAAAAAAATTAACTGCTGCTTCAAAGATAAAAAATTAAATCTAAAGTAAACTACAAACAACATGTTTTGGCTTTGAAACCTTTTTTAGATGTACTGTACGCTGCATATTTATGGGCAAGTGTGTGTGTAAGCTTATTACAAATTTAGTGCATCTGCATGATTCTAATAATGAAAAAATGCATAAGGTCTCTGCTCACACCACCAAAGAATCCAATTAGATGGTTGAGTATAATATGTTTTTAATTTGCTCACAGCATCACATCATACTGTATGCCAGACTCCCTAATGGCAATAAACATTCTGTTTATATTTAAGTTATCTTTGCCATCTGAATGACGCGATTGCTCCCTGGTTTGTGTAACACACAAGAGCTGCTTATAACTTTGAAAAAGTGAATTCTGAAAGGCATTACAAAGAATGAATGAATTAAGGCATATGTAACAACTTTTGCAAAGCATAAATTGCATGCATTTATATACAGCGGCCAAATGTATTTCATGAGACGTATATTTTTTTTACCAAGAATGGACACAAGTGTTTCTGAAAAATCCCAGGAACGTTTCTTTAATTTGATCTGAAGTAACTGACAATCATGGCCTCACATAGGCATATTTGCACTACTGTCTGAGCTGCATCTAGCCTCGTAGTCATAGCTCTTAACACAACAATAAAAAACAACAAAATTAATAAAGGAGGTTCATTGTGGACTGTTTATTTTTTTTTTTGGATAATATGAATTAAACAATGTACATGATGATTAGAGCTATAATAGTCTGAGTAATTTGAAAAAAATCCTGTCAGTATTGTCTGTTGAATATGATTGTATGCTTTACATTCCACTCTCCACTCTCTTGGGGCCTTATACATAACACTGTGCACAGAATTCACACTAAAACATGACATACGTACAAAAGCAGAAATGTGCGGATGCACAAAAAAATCCAGATGCATAAATCTGTGCGTTTGCCAACTTCCACATTCTTCCACTACATAAATCCCGGTCAGCATGAAAAGTAACGCACATGCACGCGCCTGCTGCCACACCCCAACTCCTCCCAGAATTAAGCCTCTTTGAATATGCAAGTCTATATAAATAGCCCTTAAGCTCAGCGTTCTGTGAAAAGGCAATGGCAAAAGCACGGGGGAAAATAGAAGAATTTCAGCAAATACCAAATGGAGGCAAGGAAAAACTTACTATTTCTTGGTTTAAATAGTGGTATAAACAACAAAAGAAAGTTGATCGAGTGACATAGCGCGTCGGAGAAACTTGCAAGCTCAATTTTACAAAGTTGCAGAGTGCTCGACATAAAAAAGAAGTTGTCAGATAGCAAAGTCGCTGTGAAAAGGCGAGTCGTAGCCCACTGTCTGAGTGTCATATGAAAGCTTTTTAGGGTACAGAAAAAAGAAAAAAAAATAGGGACATAGTGGGAAAAAAAGCTCAAAATGTCATCTTTAATCTTGAATTTCCACTTTAATTGCGTAGTTTATTTTGTCATTAAAGTAGAACATCATAAACTTCATCTTAAAATTGTTTAATTTACTAGTTTCGCAAATCCCATCGTAACTAAAGTAGCACTTTAAATGCTTTGTTTTGTATGTGTTCTTCTATGTGCTGTATGTGTGTGAATCACTACATGCTTATTAAACGGGCTTTCTCTTCCTCCAACATTACACAGAATCCATTACATTCGTGATATTACAGTTCTCTGAATAATTTAAATACTGAGACGTATACTTGATATCATTTCAGTATTCATATCATATCAATTAAAGCATGTATTAAACATGGGAACACGGTGGTGCAGTGATAGTGACGAACTGGCGCACCATCCAGAGATTGTTCGTGCCTCACGCAAGATGCTTGCTGCACCGTGCGCGACCTACAATGAAATAATTTTTTGCAGCAGTACTGTCTCTTTCAAATGCACTAACCCCCAATTCCTGTCCTTCCTTTTCTTTCTCCAAGTACCCAATCGCCACACAATCATCTCAGTAATAGATGTTTAGCCATTTGTAAGCTTAGAACTCCGATTCTTCAAAACTTTTAAGGAACATTGAAATATCTTTGTACTACATGTTTAATTATTCTATCCATCTATCCTTCCAGTCTCACACCAGCCCCAGCAAGAATACAGCACAAGGGAGGAACAATCCCTAAATGGGGCGCCAGCTCCTTGCTACCGCTGCAACACGGTCTCCTCACATGTTTAATTATTAAAAATATGGATTAGTTAAATGATGTTAACATTTTATCTGTATAATGTAATAAACATATTTTGCTGCAGTTTATCTTAAAATGATATTGTCATCATATGTAAATATGAGCTGAAGTGGCGCAGGTTGTGCAATATTATAACTGTATCGCAAGTTTACAGTGAGGTAATTGTGCTTATAAGAACAAACAGTTACAACTACATGGAGCACTTGATGGACTGATTGATTGCATTTATATTTCTTGGGATGAAACTGTTTCAGAACTGCGAAGTCAGTACAGGAACGGCTCTGAAGCGTTTGCCATATGGGAGCAGTTCAAATAGGCAGCATAGCTGAGGCAGCATCTGCTAGATGCTGTATACCGATAATTCTCTTTCCGATCAGCTGCTGTAGAGCACACTCAGATAAAGTGATATATATACTCTGAGTGGTGCAGTGAGAGTAATATGGAAAAAGATGATCTGCTGTGGCAGCCCCTAATGGGAGCAGCTGAAAGAAGGAGGAAGAAGGTGCAGTGAGAGTAACAACACTAAAACAGCTATGGTATTTGGAATAGTTTGGCCATTCCGTGGACCATTATATTGTTACAGATTAATTACAATCAGATGCCTTAAACTAATAAGCAATATGCGGTTAATTTCAGTGTATATGATAAAGCCGTGTCAGAGATGTGGATCTAAAAAAGAAAGGGAAACCACACTGGAACAAAAGCACTGCTTTGATGCTGGGTGCAGCCAGTTTGCAAAACCAAGCGGAGAACTTCCGTACACCAGGGTTTGAGCTAGGTTGAAAATGTACGTGGCTTTATGCCAAGTTTAGGTTTTATACATCATGATTTGAGCATAGAAATGGGAGTACGCAACATTTTTGTGCATACGCACCATTTATACATGAGGCCCCTGGACACTAGGATGATCTATAAAATGTCTGAGATTTCACTTAACACTAAACACTTTTATTTATTTAGTTACACTAATATTTCTATTATTTTAGTACTTTAGCTAACATACAGCTTGCAAATACAAAAACTACAATTTGGGTTCTACACCTAAAATACAGACTTGTGAGATAGCATGTGGTAATAGACTGACTACATTAACATTTACAGTGTGGTGTACAGTAATAAGTAGGCCACACCATCTACTTCAGCAGATCTCACCTTGTGATAGTGGTATATGAACAGTTACTAGGTGGTATGCAAATGTGAGCAAAGGGAGAGAGAGAGAGAAGCTATTTGTTGTAAAGCACGCATAGTGTCCAAGAATTGTTGTGAGGAAATTAGAAGACAATGAGATATGTTGCCAAAAGACATAGTCAGGGAAAGTCAGGAGTCAAAACTGTAAAGATCAGAAATGACAAATTAACCAGGAAGCAAAGGTGAAGATAATAATCAGAAGTAGAAGTCAAGCCAAAAGTAAAAGCCTAGTGCTAGGTCCTACTTGGAAAATAAGCTAACTATGGTAATAACTGAGCGATATCTAAGGAAGTACAGGAAGGTAGGTTGAAGGGGTATGGACATGTGATGAGGAGAGGCAATGAATATGTGGGCAAAAGAGTGATGGGAGTCGAAGTAATAGGGGAAGAGAAAATGAGGGAGACCAAAGTGTTGGTGGATGGATGATGTAAAAGAAGATCTAATGGAAAAGGGTTTGACTGGTGAGGAGGTACAGGCCCAAGCTGATTGGAGAAGGCTAATTAAGCACATCAACCCCACATAGAAATGGAAAAAGATAAAGAGGAAGAAGAAGGCGATTCTTCCACCAAGAGATAGCAAATGTTTAAATCATTGCCATATTTATAGTATCACATCCCACGTGTTTTGAAAGCAAACTGGTAAATAAACGTTTTGAGTATGGCCAGAATATGCTTGTAAGAAAACAACAAAAATAGTTCAAGAAAAAATTAAATCAAAGCCAAAACCAGAGATAAAATCTGAGGCTAAGAGAACAAAACAACAGGTCAAAACAAAAAGTAACACACAACTAGTGTTTGCTCAAGGCTTTCTGACAGTTTTTGTATCCGCAGATAAGAAAAGGAAATTACTTCTTTGCCATCCTTTTATCCTGTTGTGTCGATTAAATACAGCTCACGACTTCAAAAGCCATGCCCCTAGAAGCATGGTGGAGTGAATCTAATGATGGAATTTCAAACTGAAGGTGATTGAGGACCAAAATGACATCCAAGATGTTGCAAAACAAAACACAAAATAAAGCAGTTAATAAAAGGAACAGGATCCTCAATCTCAAAAAAAAGCGTAATAAAAGTACAAAATTATACTCAATAATCTGTATAAAACAAAATCAAGACACTGTAACATCAGCAACATGACAGGTGCAGTCATGTGACTCAAATAACTCAACTTGAAAAACAAACTACAAAAAACAGAAATCTTCTATTCAAAAATAAGTGTAGAATACAAAAACAGAACCAATAAAAGACATTTATATTAAGCTATCTAAGATGCAGTTATACATTAGGAAGCACTTCTGCTTAGAAGGATGCTGCTCTGACACCCTGATAGCCAATGAATGAGTTATTAATGATGGGGTGTATTGGTTCTTCAATTCAAAAGTGTGATATCATCTGAGTGGGCTTCATTGTTCTGCACACGATAATTTTCTGGAAATGGTTTATTTAACAATATTTAGTCTGGGATGTTGTTAGCAGATATCTCATACTTGTATTATGAAACTTTTTTTCATGGAGGTTTTAATATTGTGACATGCCTTGCTGATGCATGGAGAATTACTGTATGGGGAGTTGGAAATAGGGATAGGGTGGCACCCAAGGGAAAGCTGTTTTTGTGGAGGCATAAAGCAACTTCCTAGGAAGACATAAGTGACAGAGGTGAAAGATAATTACCTTTGCATTTGGTACCAAAAAGACAGTAAAAAACAGGCAAGTGGTTAAATTATTTGCTTTATTATTTTGGATGTGTCCCTGTGACCCAAACAATGGGCAGTAGCATCTTTACATTTATATTCAGGAACTGGAAATACAGGACAGTCAGCACTTGTGAACTCACTCAGAGAAATCTCTCCTGCATGGCATATTCAGCTAGGTTATCACAACATTGTTTGCTGTTGTTCACATTTATTAACGTTCAAGCCGATTGTATCAGTAATTTTAATCTTTCTCCTCCATGAAAACATGAGATTAAAAATTTTCTCATCCATCACTACACACAACACGAGGTAACAGATAATAAAATTTTTACTTCCTCTTACTTTAAATGAATTTGATTTGAAATCCTATGTATATTTTTTTTGTAAATTATAATTATAGAAAATTTAGGATTTCTAATTGTATTTCATATCTAACCACACCATTGTTCCATCCATCTGTCCATTATCCAACTCGCTATATCCTAACTACAGGGTCACGGGGGTCTGCTGGAGCCAATCCCAGCCAACACAGGGCGCAGGCAGGAAACAAATCCCAGGCAGGGCGCCAGCCTACCGCAGGGCACACACACACACCAAGCACACACTAGGGACAATTTAAAATCGCCAATGCACCTACCCTGCAAGTCTTTGGACTGTGGGAGGAAACCGGAGCACCCGGAGGAAACCCACGCAGACACAGGGAGAACATGCAAACTCCACACAGGGAGGACCTGGGAAGCGAACCCATGTCTACTTACTGCGAGGCAGCAGTGCTACCCACTGCACCACCGTGCCGCCCACACCATTGTTCATCCATTAAAAACATTAATAAATTAATAATGAATTAAACTTAATAATTAATAAAAACCATTAGTTACACATAAGAAAATTTAAATGACACACAACACCAAAATATATCATCTTTTTAAAATAACAAAAAATGATATTAGGCATGAGATAAAGAAACATAAGCTTTACTGTTGCATATTAAGGGTCCATTTAATAATAATTATCCTATTGCCCACTGCCTTAAATATGAATATCTCAACTTGGTCACCCATAAATTGGAACAGGACTATATATCTCTGAACCAAATGATATTTTTATCACTTTGGAGAAAACCAATTTGCAATTATCATCACTAGAAGACTAGTATATTTCTTTACATAATTTTTTATCTTCACGTTGTATCACTGTAATCAGATCTTTACCAATTGGTATCAACATCCTGACTCGTTAGTATACTTTTCTAATAAGTGGTAACTGTCTTCAGAATCTATGGTAAAAATGTCAAAAACGTAATCTTGACCCTCAAAGATGGGAATCTTGAGTGAGAAGAATATAGCATGGATGAACAAATTAAATTTTTTAAGATAACCATTGCCACAAATTTATATCACAAAATCAGCAATTCCTTTTAGGTTGTGAAACAGCCAAGGGTCATATTGTACTTATTTATCTAAAGAATCTCGACTTTTCTTAATCAGTGCACGATTTGTCGTGACTCACTTTCACTTTCAGTCACGTCACTTAATGAATCAATTTTTCTGATCGATACCAGGCAATGCTTCATCCATCATGTTTTTGTCCAATCCTCATTTAACCTTTACTGTCTTGCAACAAGGAAGCTGGGTTTCATGTCCTGAGTCCTCCCTGTGTGGAGTTTGTATGTTCTTTTCTTTACGGCATAGGGGTCCTCCCGCTATCCAAATACACTCAAATTAGATTAGCAATGGTAAATTGGTCCCAGTGTATGAATGTGTGTTCATCCTGCAATGGACTGGCACCCTTTCCAGAGGTTGTTCCTGTCTTAAGCCCTATGGTTGCTGGATTCCCTGCAACCCTACTGAGGATAAAGAGATTTTGGAAGATGGAAGGAGGGATGGATGAACATTTCATGACATTATTGAAAAGAAAAAAGTCAATAGTAGTATGCAAAAGAAATTTCTGTGATTTTTCTGCTGAATTTTCATTATCACGCGTGACTTCTACTACTGAGCAATGTGAAAGGAACATTAGCATGAAGCTTTTAAAACAGTTTTAGTGTTGCAAATAATTACTTTATTTTAAATTAAGAATTAACACACCAAAACCTTCCCAATATTTCCCCGGAAATGGGCAAGTTTACTTTTTAAATTATATTATCAAATAGTTCCTTCTAATTATCCTTATTGTCTTTGTACATACAAGGCAACACGGTGATAACATTTTTCACTTTGATCAAATAAAATAGAAGTTAATGTCTCCACTCTTCTCTAGCTTTGCTCTCTTTTCCACGTATTTAACTTTTTTTTTTTGCTGCACTTCTTTACTTAAACTGCATATATATTTCTCAGTCATGTCTCTCATTGTTATAGGTGACATTCGCTCATTTTTACACATGTGCGTACTATAAGACATATGTTCCAACCCTAATCCATTTTTATGCTTGTTTTATTAATTTTTAACAAATTATTTTTCTCCACAATGCTTGATTTTAAAATTATCTAAAAATGTGCTAAAAGCAACATCAACTTACCATACCATAAAAATATTGTGTTTTATGTGTCTTACCAAAGCAAATTTGTGATTTTTTTATTTGCTTGTTTCATGCTCATATGAGACAGAAAGATTTATTGTCTTTTACTACAAGACCCGCAATAATGAGCACATAACACCCATCCTGCTTTGCATACCCTAGCTCCCTGTGTCTTATAGCACTGAGTATAAAATTCTGTCAATAACCTACAATGCTTTAAATAGCCTTGTACTGGACTACATCAGTGACCTTCTCTGTCACTATGCTCCTGATCGCCATCTAAGGTCCTCTGATTTTGGCAAAGTTGTTGTTCCCCACTCTAATCTTCACTCTATGGGTGACAGAGCGTACAGGTCTGTAACACCCAGACTTTGGAATGACCCCCCTAAATTAATGAGATCAGCTGACTCAATGCAATCCTTAAAAAAAAAACCTTAAAACTCATTTGTTCAGGAGGGTATTTAACATACCCTGACATTCTGGCACTTTTTTCAGTTTGCCTCTCTATCCAGATGCTCAGGATAATTTATGTGTGTGTGTTATATTATAAATTATGTTGTTTGTTCAGGGATTTCATCCAGTATTGTATTTAGTATTTTACTCTGGTTTATTGTCTTTTATTCTTTTTAATGTTTTGTATAGTCTGTATTTATCTGTTTATAGTGTTCTATGCAGATATTATTTGTATCCAATGTTACATACACCCTACTGTTCTTTCTGAGACTCTGGGAAGCACCTTGAGCATGGGAAAGGTGTTAGATAAATAAAATGTATTATTATTATTCATTGTCCTTATGAAATGAAAATAAGCAGATTCGTAGAGAAACCCAGTAAGTTCATCATGTTCACTTTGCAGTCTTCCCATATTGGAAGTCTGGCACTGATGAGACATTTTGCAGCCTCTTACATTTGAAAACATAAAGGTACAGAAAAGTATGATATAATTTAGATTTACTGAAACAATTTCTGTAAAATAACAAAAATAACAGTGCTGATTCTTGATTTGCAAGGACTACAGTAATCACAGGAATGACTGGGGTGTATTCAATATCATTAAAGTGGTGTTAAACATTAAATGAGTTTTTGGGAACGAGGACTGTCGAATAAGCTTATTAAATGGACCTTTTAATATAATTAACAGATATTCAAAGGATAAGTTTGGTATTATTCAAGTCAGAGTTATTATACTTACTGTACAATGATTGTCAAAAAATAAGAATCTATACATATTAATAAAAGGCAAAGCCCTCACTGACTGACTGACTGACTGACTCATCACTAATTCTCGAACTTCCCGTGTAGGTGGAAGGCTGAAATTTGGCAGGCTCATTCCTTACAGCTTACTTACAAAAGTTAGGCAGGTTTCATTTCAAAATTCTACGCGTAATGGTCATAACTGGAACCTGTTTTTTGTCCATATACTGTAATGGAGGAGGCGGAGTCACGTATCGCGTCATCACGCCTCCTACGTAATCACGTGAACTAAAAACAAGGAAGAGATTTACAGCACGAGTCAAACGCGGGAACGAAGGTAAATGACGTTAATTTTTGAGTGTCTTTTAATACTGTGTAAGCATACATATTAACACATGTGCAATTAAACGTGTGCATTTACGGGGTGATTTCTCAGGCTTAAAAGCTCGCCTTTTACTAAAAAGGTAAATGGAAACTGTTTTCATTCTGAAGGGCACAAACCACGTTAGATTTCAGACGTTAAACGCGCAAAAATGTCGGTACACCAGATAAATAAGCGCAACATATTATCAGTTGTATTGTATGCTTACAATACATATAGAAATGTGTTAATCGTTAACTAATATTATGGGATGGTGTTTTTCGACTCGCGCCTTGATTTAAACGATTGCATTTCTTGGTGCGTTTGCGTAGCTTATTGTCAATATCTTTACACCTCTTTTTAAGACTTAATTTAAAAAGGTTTTCTTTTCTTCTTAATTAAAATTTAAAAGCAATACTTCACCGCTGCGAAGCCCCTCTAGCGCTGACGTCCGAGGTTCGATTACCGTAAGCGAGTGCAGTGAGTGTGTACACCTGATGAGCCAAGAATAAGGGGGAAAGACGTGTCGCGTACTCTGCATTATTTGACAGTAAACTATTTTCAATCATTCTATGATCTGCTTCTCACAACTGAAGGCACCGTGGCTGATGTTACCTCACTTGCTGGCCAACCATAAGCGTTACCTGGTAGGTAACCAGCCACTCACTTCACTCCCTTACGGGAATCGAACCTCTGAGGTTTTCTTTTCTTCTTAATTAAAATTTAAAAGCAATACTTCACCGCTGCGAAGCCCCTCTAGCGCTGACGTCCGAGGTTCGATTACCGTAAGCGAGTGCAGTGAGTGTGTACACCTGATGAGCCAAGAATAAGGGGGAAAGACGTGTCGCGTACTCTGCATTATTTGACAGTAAACTATTTTCAATCATTCTATGATCTGCTTCTCACAACTGAAGGCACCGTGGCTGATGTTACCTCACTTGCTGGCCAACCATAAGCGTTACCTGGTAGGTAACCAGCCACTCACTTCACTCCCTTACGGGAATCGAACCTCTGAGGTTTTCTTTTCTTCTTAATTAAAATTTAAAAGCAATACTTCACCACTGCTAATGCCCCTCTAGCGCTGACGTCCGAGGTTCGATTACCGTAAGCGAGTGCAGTGAGTGTGTACGCCTGATGAGCCAAGAATAAGGGGGAAAGACGTGTTGCGTACTCTTTGCATTATTTGACAGTAAACTATTTTCAATCATTCTATGATCTGCTTCTCACAACTGAAGGCACCGTGGCTGATGTTACCTCACTTGCTGGCCAACCATAAGAGTTACCTGGTAGGTAACCAGCCACTCACTTCACTCCCTTACGGGAATCGAACCTCGGACGTCAGCGCTACAGGCAAAGCCCCTAAAATTGCGCCACGGCGTGTGGTTCGTTTATTTGACAACATGTAGATCGGGGTAATTACATTCCGCGCCACGGCGTGTGGTTCGTTTATTTGACAACATGTAGATCGGGGTAATTACATTCACGGCATTCGTAGTCTGATTCACAATCTGATTGTATGGGTGGTTACCTACCAGGTAACGCTTATAGTTGGCCAGCAAGTCAGGTCGAAGTGATCACTCGAGTGAAGGCAGCTTCACAAAAAAACAAATCCTTAACAAACTGTTATTAGTATATTTTCCCTCAATTTAAAAAGGTTTTCTTTTCTTCTTAATAAAAATTTAAAAGTGGTACTTCGCCGGTGCGAAGCGCGTGGATTTGACCGACTGACACATACAGACATATTCATGAGTGCAGGTACTTCGGAAAGAAAGCACCATGTAAACCTAAAGTTTAAATTAATTTCATAGACCTACAAAAGGTTGCCATTCATTTGAGGCAAGATTGCTTTTCTTCTGTACAACTATACGTTGCATTCTCAAGAATGTGCTTGCACGGCTTCGGATATAGATATATATATATATATATATATATATATATATGTATGTATCTCTATATATAAATATGTAAGCTTATAAGTACTGCCTTACTTCTCTTTAAGAAAGGAAGATGTAATGATACTTGATTTAAACGATTCCATGTCTTCCTGGGTTTGCTTAGCTTATTGTCAATATCTTTACACCTTTTTTTAAGACTTATTGACTGAAACGGGCTTTCACGAAAAAAGTTAGGGCTTTGCTACAGGATACACCCTACACAAGTTAAGCAAGTAAAAATAAAATATATATTTCTGTTTTATTTAAACCTTTTAAGTTCGTATGCATAGCCCCATTAAGCTGTTTTATTTTATTTTTTCTTCAGTAATATTTAATCTCCTTAAAGAAAAAGAACATATCCACTTTACTTTTTTTGTATCTCTTTAGTAATATTTTAGTGTAAAAGGATAACCAGTATTTAAACCTTTTATGTTACTTTATAAATTTATTTTACACAATGTTGAAAAATTAATAAGAAAGCTACATATTTTGGCAGCTGCTGCTTTAATTTTCAATTAAATGAAAAAAGCTCTCCAAGAGAAAACGTCAATGAAGAAGAAACAGTTTGCACTATCTAAAAATGAGAAACCCTCATTTATAAAAGTTTGCTGCAGATGACTTAACTGAAAATAAATGAATAGTTCCTATGTGTATAATACATATTTATCTATTTTACTTATGCCTTTATTCCAGCAACTTGCAACATCTGAGGTACAATTTGTTACATTACTTTTGTTTTTTGCAGCACAGGCAGGTGAAGTGACTTCCTCAGGGTCACACAGTGGTGTCAGTACCAGGATTTGAACTGACAAGCTCCGGGTTTACTGAAATATTACTGAAGAAAGAAAAAAAACGAAAACGGGCAAACAGGGCTATACATACAGATGTCCATCCATCCATTATCCAACCCGCTATATCCTAAATACAGGAGCCAATAAGTAGATATGTATATATACAGTATATATATATATATATATATATATATATATATATATATATATATATATATATGTGTGAATGTATGTATGTATATATGTATGTCTATATTTATATCTATATATATATATATATATATATATATATATATATATATATATATATATGTCAATTTGTATTTGTATATATATATGTATATGTGGATGTGTATATGTATATGTAGATATGTGTATATGTAGATATGTATATATATGTATATATGTTTATGTATATATATGGTTACATAACCTCTTTAACACACTACTTCTCCGCTGCGAAGCGCGGGTATTTTGCTATATGTAGATATCTGTATATGTAGATATGTATATATATGTATATATGTATATGTATATATATATGTTTACATAACCTGTTTAACACACTACTTCGCTGCTGCGAAGCGCGGGTATTTTGCTATATATATATATATATATATATATATATATATGACAGCAACACTCATAACAATGACAACACAATTACATATATATATACTGTATGTAGATATGTATATATATATGTGTCAATCTATCTATGTATGTCTAGATATATATATATAGATATATATATATATGTAGGTATGTACTGTATATATATGTGTATATATATGTAGATGTGTATATATGTAGATATGTAAATATTTATGTATATATATATGTGTCTGTGTATATATATATATATATATGTGTGTGTGTGTATGTATGTGTATATGTATATGTGTGTGTTTATGTATGTGTGTATATATATGTTGATATGTGTATATATATATGTATATATGTGGATGTGTATATGTATATATATATGTAGATATGTGTATATGTAGATATGTATATATATGTATATATGTATATGTATATATATGTTTATGTGTGTGTGTGTGTGTATATATTATATATATAAAAGACAGCAACACTCATAACAATGACAACACAATTACATTGACAGTCATGTTACGTTATTTTTAAAATGTTTCCTTTTCTTTTTCATAACCTCTTTAACACACTACTTCTCCGCTGCGAAGCGCGGGTATTTTGCTAGTGTATATATATATGTAGATATGTATATATAAGTATATATGTTTATGTATATATATGTTTACATAACCTCTTTAACACACTACTTCTCCGCTGCGAAGCGCGGGTATTTTGCTAGTATAATAATAAATAAATAAAATTTTATAAATTCCTAACCTGCCCTTCTGCTTGAAAATGGAGGTGAATGGTACTCAGGATACAAATATGAAAATGAAAGTCCTAAACTTGCCAAACATGTCAATTTTTCAAGAAAAACTGTAATTGAGGCTTTCATTTGCATCTGAGGATTGCACAAATATTGCAAAACAACATATACATATTTTTTAGGACGAAAAAAAACACAAAGCAAAACAGAAAAACATTTATGTTAGTTTCAGAAAAAAATAGCAAATTAACAGAAAAATAATAAAAGAGAGCTAAGCTTTTAAAGCTACTGCGTAGCAAAAATACTTCTATATGTCAAAATTATACTGAAGTGCTTTTTCTGAAGTCAAAGTGAGATTAGAAAAAAAAGACCTGCTACTTAAATAAGATCAGGTATTATTAGTTATTATCACTAATTGTGACTCTGGTTGGAACAAAAACCTGCAGCCACAATGAGTCCCCAGGACTGAGTTTGGGAACCACTGCAGCAGCATATGTATTTCACTGTGAAAAAAATCATCTCTAAGCATTGTTTCTGACATTATTGAATGTTAATACCCAGATTTGAATTTCTGTCTCTGTTCTGTAGACAACTAGATGATAATTGCTGAATAAATGTTATAGGATCATTCACAATTGTTTTTACACTCCCATTCATAAGCTGTATACCGGGAAAAATGGGGATGGATTTAATTTACTTTACAGAACATGAGGTTCTAAACATTAATCCATAAATACACTGAGAAATCTTGTAAACTACAAGTGTAGGCAGGGTGGAATGGATGGAAATGAGTGACAGGAGTAATTTGTGTTATCAGCAAGAGTGAAGGGAAAGATCTACAGGATGGCAGTGAGACCAGCTATGTTATATGTGTTGGAGACGGTGGCCCTGACCAGAAAGCAGGAGATACAGCTGGAGGTAGCAGAGTAAAAGATGCTAAAATTTGCATTGGGTGTGATGAGGATGGATAGGAGTAGAAATGAGTACATTAGAGGGTCAGCTCAGGTTGGACGGTTGGGAGATAAAGTCAGAGAAGCGAGATTGCACTGGTTTGGACATGGGCAGAGGATAGATGCTGGGTAAATTGGAAAAAAGATGTTAAAGATAGAGCTGCCAGGCAAGAGGAAAAGAGGAAGGCCTAAGCGAAAGTTTATGGATGTGGTGAGAGAGGACATGCAGGTGATGAGTGTGACAGAGCATGATGCAGAAGATAGGAAGTTATGGAACAAGATGATCCGCTGTGACGACCCCTAACGGGAGCAGCTGAAAGAAGAAGAAGAAGACGAATGATGGGAATAAGTGTTCATATGACTCAGTATCTGTGCCAGCATTATGGGTGTGTGATAAAATTAATGATGTGTGATAAAATAGACGCTACGATCGGGGCTCTTGAGAGACTGAGCGAGGAGTCTGAGTGTCTGGGCTTGCGAGTGTCCTGGACAAAAACCAAGATCCAGGCCTTGGCACCAGAGCACAGCATCATCAGCAGTGTGTCTGTCTGCAGACAGAGTGTTGACCTTGTCAAGAGGTTTTACTGTATTTACCTCGGCAGAGACATTCATGTCTCTGGTGACTATTCCTGTGAAGTCAGAAGACAGATTGGGAAAGCAATGGTCGGGGGGTTATGAGGTTACTGGTAAGGGGTGTGTGGCGCTACCAAATCTTTAGAGTCCTGGTGCTTCCTGTCTTGCTATATGGTTGCGAGACATGGACACTATCCAGTGACCTGAGACTAAGATTGGACTCCTTCAGTACTGTGTGTCTTCGTTGAATTCTTGGGTACTGCTGGTTTGACTTTGTTATGAATGAGTGGTTACTGATGGAGTCCCAAATGAGGCACATTACCTGCATTGTGATGGGGCATCAGTTATGGCACTAAGGTCATGTGGCGCGATTCCCCCGAGGGTGATCTGTCTTGCAGGATCCTCATTGTTGAGGACCCAAGAGGCTGGACCAGGCCAAGGAGACGCCCACGTAACACCTCATAGCGGCAGATAGATGGTCATTTCCGGAGGGTGGGACTGGATCGCTTGTTTGCCTGGTGGGTTGCCAACCAGGATCCCGAGCTGTTTTACCATGTGGTGAGTGCCAGTGCATGCCCCCCAACCTGACCTGATAAATTGAACAACTTCCAGTTTACTTTTGCTGCTTTGAAGTGGACACTTATTTTATGTAGGACTTTTATTGTTTTTGTTTGCTCCCTTGTACCCTTCACAGAAGCCAAAACGTGTCATGAGTCCAATGTATCAAAGTGCTGAACTCAGTTTTGAGTATAAGCACCATTGCTGCAAATTCCACCAGTTAGAATTAAAACCGTTGACTTTTATAAGTTACTAGCAAAATACCCGCGCTTCGCAGCGGAGAAGTAGTGTGTTAAAGAGGTTATGAAAAAGAAAAGGAAACATTTTAAAAATAACGTAACATGATTGTCAATGTAATTGTGTTGCCATTGTTATGAGTGTTGCTGTCATATATATATATATATATATATATATATATATATATATACACACACAGACACACATAAACATATATATATACATATACATATATACATATATATACATATCTACATATACACATATATACATATATATATAAATATACACATCCACATATATATACATATATATATATATATATATATATATATATATATATATATATATATATATATATACACACATATTAACATATATATACACATACATACACACACACATATACATATATACATATACACATACATACATACACATACATATATATATACACACATACATACATACATACACACATATATATATATATATATATATATATATATATATATATATATATATATATATATATATATATATATATATATATATATATACACACACACAGACACATATATATACATATATATATTTACATAACTAAATATACAGTGGTGTGAAAAACTATTTGCCCCCTTCCTGATTTCTTATTCTTTTGCATGTTTGTCACACAAAATGTTTCTGATCACCAAACACATTTAACCATTAGTCAAATATAACACAAGTAAACACAAAATGCAGTTTTTAAATGATGCTTTTTATTATTTAGGGAGAAAAAAAATCCAAACCTACATGGCCCTGTGTGAAAAAGTAATTGCCCCCCTGTTAAAAAATAACCTAACTGTGGTGTATCACACCTGAGTTCAATTTCCGTAGCCACCCCCAGGCCTGATTACTGCCACACCTGTTTCAATCAAGAAATCACTTAAATAGGAGCTGCCTGACACAGAGAAGTAGACCAAAAGCACCTCAAAAGCTAGACATCATGCCAAGATCCAAAGAAATTCAGGAACAAATGAGAACAGAAGTAATTGAGATCTATCAGTCTGGTAAAGGTTATAAAGCCATTTCTAAAGCTTTGGGACTCCAGCGAACCACAGTGAGAGCCATTATCCACAAATGGCAAAAACATGGAACAGTGGTGAACCTTCCCAGGAGTGGCCGGCCGACCAAAATTACCCCAAGAGCGCAGAGACGACTCATCCGAGAGGTCACAAAAGACCCTAGGACAACGTCTAAAGAACTGCAGGCCTCACTTGCCTCAATTAAGGTCAGTGTTCACGACTCCACCATAAGAAAGAGACTTGGCAAAAACGGCCTGCATAGCAGATGTCCAAGACGCAAACCACTGTTAAGCAAAAAGAACATTAGGGCTCGTCTCAATTTTGCTAAGAAACATCTCAATGATTGCCAAGACTTTTGGGAAAATACCTTGTGGACTGATGAGACAAAAGTTGAACTTTTTGGAAGGCAAATGTCCCGTTACATCTGGCGTAAAAGGAACACAGCATTTCAGAAAAAGAACATCATACCAACAGTAAAATATGGTGGTGGTAGTGTGATGGTCTGGGGTTGTTTTGCTGCTTCAGGACCTGGAAGGCTTGCTGTGATAGATGGAACCATGAATTCTACTGTCTACCAAAAAATCCTGAAGGAGAATGTCCGGCCATCTGTTCGTCAACTCAAGCTGAAGCGATCTTGGGTGCTGCAACAGGACAATGACCCAAAACACACCAGCAAATCCACCTCTGAATGGCTGAAGAAAAACAAAATGAAGACTTTGGAGTGGCCTAGTCAAAGTCCTGACCTGAATCCAATTGAGATGCTATGGCATGACCTTAAAAAGGCGGTTCATGCTAGAAAACCCTCAAATAAAGCTGAATTACAACAATTTTGCAAAGATGAGTGGGCCAAAATTCCTCCAGAGCGCTGTAAAAGACTCATTGCAAGTTATCGCAAACGCTTGATTGCAGTTATTGCTGCTAAGGGTGGCCCAACCAGTTATTAGGTTCAGGGGGCAATTACTTTTTCACACAGGGCCATGTAGGTTTGGATTTTTTTTTCTCCCTAAATAATAAAAACCACCATTTACAAACTGCATTTTGTGTTTACTTGTGTTATATTTGACTAATGGTTAAATGTGTTTGATGATCAGAAACATTTTGTGTGACAAACATGCAAAAGAATAAGAAATCAGGAAGGGGGCAAATAGTTTTTCACACCACTGTATATATATATATATACGTATCTACATATATATACACACACAGACACATATATATACATATATATATTTACATATCTACATATATATATATATATACATATCTACATATGTATACACATATATACAGTGGTGTGAAAAACTATTTGCCCCCTTCCTGATTTCTTATTCTTTTGCATGTTTGTCACACAAAATGTTTCTGATCATCAAACACATTTAACCATTAGTCAAATATAACACAAGTAAACACAAAATGCAGTTTGTAAATGGTGGTTTTTATTATTTAGGGAGAAAAAAAAATCCAAACCTACATGGCCCTGTGTGAAAAAGTAATTGCCCCCTGAACCTAATAACTGGTTGGGCCACCCTTAGCAGCAATAACTGCAATCAAGCGTTTGCGATAACTTGCAATGAGTCTTTTACAGCACTCTGGAGGAATTTTGGCCCACTCATTTTTGCAAAATTGTTGTAATTCAACTTTATTTGAGGGTTTTCTAGCATGAACCACCTTTTTAAGGTCATGCCATAGCATCTCAATTGGATTCAGGTCAGGACTTTGACTAGGCCACTCCAAAGTCTTCATTTTGTTTTTCTTCAGCCATTCAGAGGTGGATTTGCTGGTGTGTTTTGGGTCATTGTCCTGTTGTAACACCCAAGATCGCTTCAGCTTGAGTTGACGAACAGATGGCCGGACATTCTCCTTCAGGATTTTTTGGTAGACAGTAGAATTCATGGTTCCATCTATCACAGCAAGCCTTCCAGGTCCTGAAGCAGCAAAACAACCCCAGACCATCACACTACCACCACCATATTTTACTGTTGGTATGATGTTCTTTTTCTGAAATGCTGTGTTCCTTTTACGCCAGATGTAACGGGACATTTGCCTTCCAAAAAGTTCAACTTTTGTCTCATCAGTCCACAAGGTATTTTCCCAAAAGTCTTGGCAATCATTGAGATGTTTCTTAGCAAAATTGAGACGAGCCCTAATGTTCTTTTTGCTTAACAGTGGTTTGCGTCTTGGAAATCTGCCATGCAGGCCGTTTTTGCCCAGTCTCTTTCTTATGGTGGAGTCGTGAACACTGACCTTAATTGAGGCAAGTGAGGCCTGCAGTTCTTTAGACGTTGTCCTGGGGTCTTTTGTGACCTCTCGGATGAGTCGTCTCTGCGCTCTTGGGGTAATTTTGGTCGGCCGGCCACTCTTGGGAAGGTTCACCACTGTTCCATGTTTTTGCCATTTGTGGATAATGGCTCTCACTGTGGTTCGCTGGAGTCCCAAAGCTTTAGAAATGGCTTTATAACCTTTACCAGACTGATAGATCTCAATTACTTCTGTTCTCATTTGTTCCTGAATTTCTTTGGATCTTGGCATGATGTCTAGCTTTTGAGGTGCTTTTGGTCTACTTCTCTGTGTCAGGCAGCTCCTATTTAAGTGATTTCTTGATTGAAACAGGTGTGGCAGTAATCAGGCCTGGGGGTGGCTACGGAAATTGAACTCAGGTGTGATACACCACAGTTAGGTTATTTTTTAACAAGGGGGCAATTACTTTTTCACACAGGGCCATGTAGGTTTGGATTTTTTTTCTCCCTAAATAATAAAAACCATCATTTAAAAACTGCATTTTGTGTTTACTTGTGTTATATTTGACTAATGGTTAAATGTGTTTGATGATCAGAAACATTTTGTGTGACAAACATGCAAAAGAATAAGAAATCAGGAAGGGGGCAAATAGTTTTTCACACCACTGTATATATATATATATATATACATATCTACATATATATATATATATATATATATATATATATATATATATATATATATATATATACATATTACGATTGTTATAGTTCTCTTTGTATACCACGTTGTCAGTTCAGCACTCTGGTTGTAATATGACCAAGCTGTGCAAGCACTCTCTTGAGAATGCAACGTATAGTTGTACAGGAGAAAAGAAATCTTGCCTCAAATCAATGGCAACCTTTTGTAGGTCTATGAACTTAATTTAAACTTTAGGTTTACACGGTGCTTTGTTTCCGACGTGCTGCGTTCAGTCAGTTCACGTGAGCCGCTCTCTTGTGTGATGTTGCGATGTCCACGGCTTTATTTAATGTTAGCTAAGACCCGGCACTTAAAAGTTTCTTGCTACAGCAATTTTAACTCTGTTACAAAGTCATACAAAGTCTCGTTTATACCTCGTGTCTTCTCATTAAACTTGTATCTTGCGAATATGGTATTGCAAACGGCAGCGGGAGCGTTTCTATAAACTTAATTTAAACTTACGGTTTACACCGTGCTTCGCTTCTTATTGTTTCGCTGCCTTCTCAATTGTGTAATGAATGTTTTCTTCAGCGCTCTTTGGGGCTCTTCCTTGTTTTGTACATACTGCGTTCACAGTCAGTTCACGTGATTACGTGGGAGGCGTGATGACGTGATACGCAACTCCGCCTCCCACGGCCAGCGAGCTGCAGTCCATTACAGTATATGGACAAAAAAGAGGTTCCAGTTATGACCATTACACTTTGAATTTCAAAATGAAACCTGCCTAACTTTTGTAAGTAAGCTGTAAGGAATGAGCCTGCCAAATTTCAGCCTTCAACCTACACGGGAAGTTGGAGAATTAGTGATGAGTCAGTCAGTCAGTCAGTCAGTGAGGGCTTTGCCTTTTATTAGTATAGATAGGGTCATTAATGTCACATGTAAAGAGTACTGTGAAATTCTTACAAGCATGTGCGAATAATAAGCAACACTCTGGTACCAAAATGTCAAGTGATTCATGTTCAGCTATTGATGTACAACTTGCTAAAATCTGAAAGCAATGATCACTTTTGTCATGTTTAAGTGAAAAAAAATAAAATAAAATGATACAGATTTATACTGTGCCTAAAAGCTTACTAAGAGTGTGGCTGCTTTAATTATTATTGCATTAAATGGCCTACAAAATAAACTGTATTAACCCTATCATACACATATACAGTACATACATGCAAGAACATATTTATATAAAATTGAATCCCAATATAGCTTTCCCATATTTAACGTTTTCCCACTTTTAATGTTTATTTGGAAGCTGTTGTTCACATGGAAAAAAAAAAACCTTGTCTGAATAAGTGATAGTATTGTGAAGCTTTTCTCAATGCAGCTAAAAGTGACTGCATTGAGCTTTGCCTCTTGTCTTTCTTGTTTTTTAGACTTTTTTGACAAAACTAAATATGTGAAAGGTGCCAGGACTGGTGGCAGCAAAAATTAAAAACGGTGGTTATGAAAGTAGTATAAATCCATGTCATTTTTGATGATCACTCTTCTCTAAAAAGATCAGAGGTTAGATTTATAAAACTTCTTTATGCACAAAATTAGTCCCAAAATGTACATTTTAGGAAAACTTAATGGGAGAGCCTGTGTATATCTACAGCAACGCTGATCCATGCATATGTAAAATTTTGAAGAAAGTGGGAAATGACGATACCCTTAATAAAGTAGGAAAATGCAATCAAACAAGCTAAATAACAACTCATGAGCTTATTAATTCATAACACCGAGACATTAATATAATGTGTATGGATATGACAAACATAAAACCTCAAAAGTGATGAATATGATATATATACTCTATTGTAGATGCCTTTTAAGAAAGCCAATGCTACATATTTGCACTGAAGAACTTACTTCAGCTTCCCTCAGTTTATATTGGCCACCTGTTGTCAGGTCTCAGGATTATAAACCAATGCAATCACTTGTTGTCAGTAATCACATTAAGTAAAAACATAAGTTTGAGTCACTTGCTGCATACAGAAAGCTGTTAATATCATGCCCTATAGCCTATTAATAGCCTAATGGTTTATAAGAAGGGGACAAGCTGGCTTATGAGCCAATTTAGGCTTCCAAAAACCTGCCCTTATCCAGGTTTTAACAGCATTTGGTGTACTAGTAACAAGCATCTACCCGACAGGTCAGGAATATCTCGACTAAGCCTCAGCTCCATCATGCCCGCTGTGCTGGAAGCCATAAACCGACTAACAAGGCACTGCATTCAGTTTCTTTATAGTGTGGGTGTGCAGGCCAACAAAATAATGCAATTTGCTAAAATGCCTGGTTTTCCTAATGCAACTAGTGCAATTGAATGCACTTATATTGAAATAATAATAATAATAATAATAATTCTTTGCATTTATATAGGCCACCTAGTCAGAATTAAGCTGCTTTTGTTAACTGTAAGCAGTTACATTCCATTAACATACAAGTCATCTGAGATGCCATGATAGAGAGACTGACAGATGTTAGGAATTGCTCTGGTATAAGAATGCATAATAAGGCATTTCCAATTACAGATGCCATTCACAGATGAAAATTAAAGAGTGTAGTTGAGCTTTGTCCTCCTCCTGTTGTACTCGCACTCTGCAACTGATGAGCAATTTGTTTTTTTTTTATTTCAGGCATGGTTCAACTGGTAGAGGTCACGGCATTCATGGCAACAGTAACATGTTGCCATTCCACACGTTTGCCCTTGTTGGTGACATTCACATATAGGCCATCAGCATAAAGGTTCTTTGTGTTCTTCTACTTTAGAGATGAGAACTTCTACCTCACACTCTTCAAAGTTTTTGCTATTTGTCTCCATTCTCTGTTGTTGCCAAGGTCTCACCTTACAGGTATATGCATTCATTATATATATAAAGGTTGATCAGCATGGTCGTTATATTATTTCAGGGTGCTCATTCACATATGTGCATTTATATGATGACTGTAAATTATAATGGGTAAATTGCATACAAATGTGCATATGCTAGCTATTATAAATGAAATATTTTATGCTGTGGACATTTTCCTGTTTTTTCCATATACATATTTGCACACTTGAATCCAATCAATGTTTTATCAATGAGATGCAAGATCTTTGTCACATATGAGAAAAGAACTGAAAATCTCATACTGACCTTTAAGTATTTTGACACTCTTGATATCCTTCTGCTGTGAAACACTCTGACCTGTCATTGTTTACACGTCTTAAAGAACTATTATCATACACTGATAATTTCTGTATTATCTATATCTATTATTTATTTATTATATTACATATCTATTGACTATATTTATGTATCTAGATTGCAAATACCATACAGTACATTGCATCAATGTTCATATTGTTAACTACACGTCAATATTGCTGCTACTTCTTTGTCTTGTCTTTGCACAATGTCTTGTCTTATTTGTGTTTTAATTTTAAATTTTAATTCTATTTTTAATTTATTATTTGCACTTCATGTTGTTACACTGTGGACCCTGTGCTTCGCAATTTTGTCTATCTGTATACTTGTATATGGTTGGGTTGACAATAAAGTTTACTTTGATTGATTGATTGATTTAATTTGATTTTGTATGCATCACGCTGCAAGTGTATGCTTTCATAGTCTAACAACATGGCATTGTCAATGTGAACAAATAATAATATGGAACAGTAAAAGAGACAATAATAATTCCACAAATTTAATACCAAACAAATCAGGAAATATTCAAACTGGATCATAATAAGATATAATAAAAAAATAACTGCAGTGAAACGTAAAAAAAACCAACTTAAATAAACCACAAACCCAGAATTGGAGTAATAGGATCCTGACAAATCAGTGACATTGTCCTTTATTTAATACATTGTTTGCCTTTAATAATCTATACTAATAAAAGGCAAAGCCCTCACTGACTCACTGACTGACTGACTCACTCACTCATCACTAATTCTCCAACTTCCCGTGTAGGTAGAAGTCTGAAATTTGGCAGGCTCATTCCTTACAGCTTACTTACAAAAGTTAGGCAGGTTTTATTTCGA